>NW_017673569.1:34485-59751 GCF_001879085.1 Nicotiana attenuata
CCGCTTGGTCAAAACCAGAGGTTCGAACCAATTTCACATCACCCATTCCCCCACGAGCCCAGATATACAATTTGTTTTCAAATTCAACCCCAAAACGAGGTCTAAATCAAAGAAAATTGAAAAGCCCTAATTCTACCCATTTCCCCCAATTTTAACCCTAGATTACATGATTTGAGCCTAGGAATTTCATAGATGATGAAGGAAATTGAAGGAAACAAGTTAAACAATACTTACCCAAGAAGCTTTGGTGAAGGGAAGCTCTAGAAATCGCCTATGGGCTGTGGAGAAGATGAACTCGTGTGTATTTTGTGAAATTTCCCGTTACTGGTTCTGTTTTGGGTATTTAAAATCACTAGGCAAAATTGCCCTTCGAGTTCGCGGGAACAGTGTCGCGTTCACGAAGGGTAACTGGGCAAGGCATCGCGTTCGCGATTGGAATGATGTGAACGCGGAGAAGAAAGCTGGGGGGGGGTCCAGGACTTGGTCTATGCGAACGCGGGGACACCCACGCGAACGCGATGAAGGGAGCTTTATGCACTACGCGAACGCGAGGATATAAATGCGAACGCGATGAGTAAAGTGAAGGCTAAGTCTTCTGAGTCAAAATACTCTACGCGTACGCGAGGAGTTGATGCGAACGCGATGAAGGATGAAGTTGAAGCTTCGCGAACGCGAGAGGCGTAGTGCGAACGCGAAGGAGAAAAATCACTGAGCACCTGTTGCAGATTTTCTGCAATCCTCCTAAGTCCAAAACTACCCCGAACACCTCCGAAAACACCCCCAAGCCCTCGACAACATCCTAACTCGACAACATCCTACAAACTTAACCGTGCGATCAAATCGCCAAAATAACATCATAAACGAGGAATCAAACCTCAAAATCATCACTTTTTCTTCAAACTTCATAAACTTTCATTTTCAGAAAAACAATTTCACAGAAAAATTCATTTCTCGGGCTCTAGACCTAGGAAGTCGACTCCGGGCATATGCCCGATTCTCATATTTTTCTACGAGACCCTCCGGGACCGTCCAATCACGGGTCCGGGTCCGTTTACCCAAAATGTTGACCAAAGTCAACTTTATTCATATTAATATCAAAATTCATCATTTTTCACATAGAATTCATATTTAAGCTTTCCGACTACGCGCCCGGACTGCGCACGCAAATCGAGGCGACTAAAAATGAGGTTTTCAAGGCCTCGGAAGCACGGGATGAATGAGAAAACAGGTGATGACCCTTTGGGTCGTCACATTCTCCACCTCTAAAACAACCGTTCGTCCTCGAACGGACAAAAGAAAGAAGTACCTGAGTCGGGAAATAGATGAGGATAACGGCTCCGCATATCGGACTCGGACTCCCAGGTCGATGCCTCAGGAGTCTGACCTCTCTACTGGACACGCACTGAAGGAAAACTCTTCGACCTCAACTGTCGAACCTGCCGATCTAGAATAGCTACCGGCTCCTCCTCATAAGACAGGTCCTTGTCCAACTGGACAGTGCTGAAATCTAACACGTGGGCTGGATCGCCGTGATACCTCCGAAGCATGGACACATGAAAGACTGGATGCACGGCTGACAAGCTAGACGGCAAGGTAAGCCTATAAGCCACCTTACCCACACGGTCGAGAATCTCAAATGGGCCAATGAACCTAGGGCTAAGCTTGCCCTTCTTCCCAAACCTCATCACGCCCTTCATAGGCGACACTCGGAGCAAGACCCGCTCACCAACCATGAAAGCTACATCTCGAACCTTACGATCTGCATAACTCTTTTGCCGCGACTGAGCCGAACGCAGCCTATCTTGAATGATCTTGACCTTATCCAAGGCCTCCTGAACTAAATCTGTACCCAATAACTGAGCCTCTCCCGGCTCAAACCACCCAACCGGAGATCGACACCGCCTACCATACAACGCCTCATAAGGAGCCATCTGAATGCTGGACTGGTAGCTGTTGTTGTAGGCAAACTCCGCTAGAGGCAAGAACTGATCCCACGAACCTCCAATGTCAATAACACAAGCTCGGAGCATGTCCTCCAATATCTGAATAGTCCGCTCGGACTGTCCTTCCGTCTGAGGATGGAACGCTGCGCTCAACTCAACCTGGGTGCCCAACTCTCGCTGAACTGCTCTCCAGAAGCGCGAGGTAAACTGCGTACCCCGGTCCGAAATGATAGATACCGGCACCCCATGAAGGTGAACAATCTCTCTAATGTAGATCTCAGCTAACCTCTCGGATGAATAAGTGGCTGCAACAGGAACAAAATGCCCTGACTTGGTCAGCCTATCAACAATGACCCAAATCGCATCAAACTTCTTCCGGGTCAACGGGAGACTAGTAACAAAATCCATAGTAATCCTCTCCCACTTCCACTCGGGAAGCTCAATCCTCTGGAACAGTCTAACAGGCCTCTAATGCTCATACTTAACCTGCTGACAGTTCAAACATCGAGCCATATACGCAACAATATCCTTCTTCATCCTAGGCCACCAATAATGCTGCCTTAGATCCTGATACATCTTCGCGGCGCCCGGGTGAATAGAATACCGAGAACTATGGGCCTCCGCTAAGATCAACTCTCGAATCCCATCGACATTGGGCACACAAACTCGCCCCTGCAATCTCAAAACTCCATCATCATCTAAGGTCACCTTCTTGGCACCTCCACGCTGCACTGTGTCTCTCAGGACACACAAATGGGGATCATCAAACTGCCGATCTCGGATACGCTCCAATAATGAAGAACGAGCAACCGTGCAAGCTAACACTCTGCTGGGCTCAGAAATATCCAACCTCACAAATCGATTGGCCAAGGCTTGAATATCTAAAGCAAGCGGTCTCTGGCTGGCCGGAATATAAGCAAGACTACCCATGCTGGCGGTCTTCCTACTAAATGCATCGGCCACCACATTGGCTTTCCCCGGGTGGTATAAAATGGTAACATCAAAATCTTTCAATAACTCCAACCACCTCCTCTGCCTCAAATTCAACTCCTTGTGCTTGAAAAAGTACTGAAGACTCTTGTGATCAGTGTACACCTCACACGTCACGCCATATAGATAATGCCTCCAAATCTTCAAAGCATGAACAATGGCTGCTAACTCTAGATCATGAACCGGATAATTCTTCTCATGAATCTTCAACTGCCTCGAAGCATAGGCTATGACTCTGCCATCCTGCATCAACACTGCACCAAGCCCAATACGGGAAGCATCACAATAGACTGTATAAGGCCCTGAACCTGTGGGCAAAACCAATACCGGTGCCGTAGTCAGAGCTACCTTGAGCTTCTGAAAGCTCATCTCACACTCATCTGACCATCTGAACCGGTCACCCTTCTGGGTCAATCTGGTCATCGGGGCTGCAATAGATGAAAACCCCTCCACAAATCGACGATAGTAGCCTGCTAACCCCAAGAAACTCCGAATCTCTGTAGCTGATGCTGGTCGAGGCCAGTTCTTGACTGCCTCTATCTTCTTCGAGTCCACCTGAATACTGATCACGCCCAACTATGCCTTATAAAAAGGACAATGCAGTCGCTGCAAATATAATCTGGTTTACAAGTCCGGAGTCGAATCCCACAGAGAACTAAGGTTTAGCTACAGCTGTTCACTATCACCAAGAAGACAAGCTTGAACAATTCCTAACTTATAGATATTAAGATTCTTATGTTTAACTAATTAACTAACAAATTAAAATAGTAAATTAACAACTAAAGATATTGAGGGTTAGAGAAAAGATTAAGGAGGTCTAGAGTTATGATTTCCCCAATTGTCGGAATCCTTCCCGCTATGTCTTCTATAATTTCGCCTAAGTATTCTCTACCGATCATGAGCACTCTTATTACCGTAATCTCTCCCGAGTAATTACGACAATTTACTAGACGCACTCTCCCAAGCTACGCTAGCTGGCTTTTAATACAGCTCACTTCAGATCGCACCCAAGGCTTCGTTATCCCTAATCCCGCCTTTAAACCCTCGGTTATTGATCCCTCATATACTCTGGGAGTGGTGGTGTTCAACAATTACCTAAATATGCACTCTCTCCCGAGTTATGCATACTAAATAGGCACAGCTAATTGAGAGCTCTTCAACCAACCACAATATAAACGTAGTTGAACAAATAGAGAAAAGCTATGGATCAATTATATAAAAACATAACAAGAATTTATCCTACAAAAGGTTCTATCAAAACTCTAGATAACAAATTAGCTATTCATAATAGTATGTAAAACTACAATACTAAAATTCATAACCAACAATGAAAAAATAGGAAGAGGAAGGAAAAAACTCGTAGAAGAATTCTCCGCCTTGCTCCCAATGTGTTCTTGCCTCCAAGGGTGTTGTCTAACCCTAAAGTAGTGTCTCTCCTCGCCTCCTTAGGTCTAATTTGTGTCCAAAATATGTCCCCTTCTTGTTCTTGGCCGGCCTCCTTTGTTTAATATAGGTTTTAGGACTTAAAATCCCATGTTTTGCACTTTAGTCCCTGAAATTTTCGCTTCCTGCCGCGGTCCCACCGCGGTCGCGGTGGAACCGCGGCCAAACATGCCCTCTGATTCTTCAGTTGTCCGCGAGTACACTCTGCCGCGGTTCTGCCGTGGTCGCGGCAAAACCGCGGTTTTTCACCCTGTTCCGTTTGGAATTTGGAAAAACGTAAAACATGAAAGTTGTAGCCCATTGAGTTAGCTTTCCAACCATATATTGTGGAGCCCAAATGGAGTTCTGAGCAAAAAGTTATGTCTATTTTAATAGATAGTGTGCAATATGCCTCCTCAAGTCTTCGTTCGTACTTAATTATCAAATTTGACCTCCGAACACGATCCCGGCTTAATTCCTTGAGCTTTTACTCAGACTTCAAAGCTTCAAATCACTTAAATTCATTCCATAACATCTATATAGCTCGGAATCACACCTACAAGGCATAAAACACACAATTAGTGCAAAACACTAGCGATTAAAGCGCAAACTCAATTAAAGTGCAGTAAATTCGAGTGTAATAAGCGACTAAAATATGCAATTATAGCCTATCATCAACACCCCACACTTAAACCATTGCTCGTCCTCGAGCAATCAAACTACACTTTTTTTATAGACACGACCTTTTTAAACAATTCTCCTAACTCATCACACCAAGAGTATTTAAAATAGACTAAGCACAAAAGCGTAACATCTTCACCTCAAGATTTGACTCACAAGTACCACACGTTATTCACAACTCACCCACTTACTCTAATATAGAGGTCACTGACATTACCTTTCCTTCATGAATCAAGTGCCCTCACACAACAAAAGAGAGTAGTTCCACACAATAAAATTTAAGAACACTTAGGAACTCAAGATAGAAAGAATTCACTCACTCTCAGAAATAACATTCATATGCCACAAAAGATGCACCATAAGCTTGCCCGTAGTGTACTACTCCACTAATCGAGCTCATTCAATCTTGGATCAATTAGGACTTTATTTGGTTGTAATGTAGGCTACGGGACGGGTAGGATACATTTAGATATAAGAGTGACTACACCTCCCTAAGCACTTTAATACATATACTTTAACATTCAAACCCCATACTTATGTCAAACCAAAACTCCACCTTCACATCAATGTATATTACCCCATTCTTCTTTACGCACACTTACATCAAGAGCCACCACTTATCAAGGAATTTTTTTTCACAAGAATCCAACTAATTTTTTTTTTCCAATTCAAGTAGCTCTTACTTTTTCAAAACAGTGCACCTTTCTCCTTATTTCATTAGTTCCACTCAAAAGCCAAACCAACCACCCCACACTTTAACTTTTACATAGTTCATAATAATTCACGTGCTCATGAGAGGTTACAATGGTTCAAATAGATGGTTAATTCGAACAAATGGTAAGGCTTGTAATGTGGTTGCCAAAGAAACAGGATTACAGGCTCAAAGGGGTTAACTACGATACATAATAATTAGGCGGGTAAAATATACATATCTGGCTCAACAAAGAAATGCCTATATCACTTCCTAGACTGACTAAAACTACTATTTCGCTTTGCAAACACACGGGGCAAGTTCTAGACATCAAATGCAATGCACAGAATATCACAAAACCTTACACACACATGGCACATAACTCACTCAGGATTGGATTCATCAAGACACCCTAGTAAGAAGCAGTTAAGTACAAACTTTAAAGAATTACATACAATTTAAAGGTAACTTATTACNTTTTTTTTTCAATTCAAGTGGCTTTTCCTTGGTCAAAACAGTGCACCTTTCTCCTTATTCAATTAGTTCCACTCAAAAGCCAAACCAACCACCCCACACTTTAACTTTTACAAAGTTCATAACAATTCAAGTGCTCATGAGAGGTTACAATGGTTCAAATAGATGGTTAATTCGAACAAATGGGTAAGGCTTGTAATGTGGTTGCCAAAGAAACAGGATTACAGGCTCAAAGGGGTTAACTACGATACATAATAATTAGGCGGGTAAAATATGTATATCTGGCTCAACAAGAAATGCCTATATCACTTCCTAGACTGAATAAAACTACTATTTCGCTTTGCAAACACACGGGGCAAGTTCTAGGCATCAAATGCAATGCATAGAATATCACGAAACCTTACACACACATGGCACATAACTCACTCAGGATTGGATTCATCAAGACACCCTAGTAAGAGCAGTTAAGCAAATTTAAGATCATACAATTTAAGGTACTTATACAAGAGTCAAAAACTGAGCCTAAGCGTCACAGCCAAAGTACTCACTATTCTCAAGGCATAACAAAGTCAAGAGATATTGCTTCATTTCAAAACAAAACACAATGGCTCCTATTCCCAAAAAAAAACTAACTACACCCGGTTCAAATAAAACCCTTGGAAAAGAACCGTGGTATAAAGAAAAACCAAGGGGTAATTGCTACACTACCTAACAAAACAAAAAATCTTTTTGGTATTTTCTTTAGACTTACTTCCCTCAAGAAAACTGTCTAGAAGATCCGTCATCAGGAAAAGTCCAATCTTTTAAAAAAAATTATTTAATTAACACAGCTAAAGTAGCATGAAAAGTCAACCAGACAATCTCCTCACCCCACACTTAAAATTGTGCATTGTCCCCAATGCACACCCATACATACAAGAGGGTAAAAGAAACTCCCTGGTAGGCCAAAGACCGAAGCACTAGCAGTTCATGGGGTACTCAGACTTCTCCCAAGCTTGGTCCTTCGTGCGGGTACCTCACACTTAGTTCCAACCATTTAGGTTTGCTGATGCATCCTTCCAATACCTTTGCTTTCCATGCTCCTAGAAAATAAAAAATTGACACTACAAAAATAATACAATTAAAAAAATAAAAAAAATAAATAAAAGAGAGCAATAAAGCTGGGTTGCCTCCCAACAAGCACTTGATTTAACGTCGCGGCACGACGTGAATCACTTTCTGCCTCCACTTTGAACTTATGAATCGGACCCCAAGTTTTGATTCTGCTCTATGATCATGCTCCTGGGGTGGTGGAACGAATCTGACTAGCCCAATAAAATAATGTAGTATTCTGCACTTCTTGGCCTTTATATGAGGTGTGTAATCCCGACTTTCTGGCAAGAAGAATTTCAGAATGTAAGCACTTTGTTCATCATTCCTTGACTCCTCAAATGGCTCGGACGACTCTATTTCCATATCATCATCTAAATACAATGTGGAAAAATGCTTGGAGTGAGGACCAATGCGCTCAACTACATGAACATTGGGACTATCTACATTCTCAACACTAATGACAATAGAGTCAACTAAATATGTATCCTCAATATCTTTGGTTGACTCTAGTATCACTTCTACAACATCGACATCCTCAAAATCTAGTGTGATTGATTGTTGGTGGTCTACTCTAGCCTCCTCCTCTAGCTCATCAATTTCTGTATCTAATTTACGCTCTTCTTGGATACTATTCACAATATTGGCTTGTTGAGCATTAAAAACTTCAACCAGTTGACTCATGTGAACTTTCGAGTTGTGAATAGTTTCCTCCTGCCTTTCTATCCGCAGTAGTAATTTACTCTGTTGTTCCAAAATGCACTTTAACATATCTTCGAGCTTCTTTAGGTCAGCTTCCCTAGGTTCTTTGTTTCTATTAACTTCACCAGAAAAAGAAGAACCATCAAAGTAAGGGGTTGGGGGAAGGTAAGAAATATAAGCACAACCGTGAAAGTGACCATCTTGACCACCACACATATCACACACATTCCACACATAAGATTGAGTTGGTGCACAAAACTCGCTCTCAGGAATATTTTGATAATTTTGCCCTGGGTGGTTTCCTTCACAATATGCATAAGGAGGATCAAAAGTAGAATTACCAACAACAAAATTCTCATAATTCCATGACGTCATGTTTCTCAAATAAACAAATAAAACTAAAATAATAAAAAAAATAAAAAAAAATCAAATAATAAAATAAAAGTTCAAACTTGAAACCTAGCAATATGTACACTACAACTACACCGTTAGTTCCCCGGCAACGGCGCCAAAATTTGATCACGCCCAACTATGCCTTATAAAAAGGAAAATGCGGTCGCTGCAAATATAATCCGGTTTACAAGTCCGGAGTCGAATCCCACAGAGAACTAAGGTTTAGCTGCAGCTGTTCACTATCACCAAGAAGACAAGCTTGAACAATTCCTAACTTATAGACATTAAGATTCTTATGTTTAACTAATTAACTAACAAATTAAAATAGTAAATTAACAACTAAAGATATTGAGGGTTAGAGAAAAGATTAAGGAGGTCTAGAGTTATGATTTCCCCAATTATCGGAATCCTTCCCGCTATGTCTTCTATAATTTCGCCTAAGTATTCTCTACCGATCATGAGCACTCTTATTACCGTAAATCTCTCCCGAGTAATTACAACAATTTACTAGATGCACTCTCCCAAGCTACGCTAGCTGGCTTTTAATACAGCTCACTTCAGATCGCACCCAAGGCTTCGTTATCCCTAATCCCGCCTTTAAACCATCGGTTATTGATCCCTCATATACTCTGGGAGTGGTGGTGTTCAACAATTACCTAAATATGCACTCTCTCCCGAGTTATGCATACTAAATAGGCACAGCTAATTGAGAGCTCTTCAATCAACCACAATATAAACGTAGTTGAACAAATAGAGAAAAGCTATGGATCAATTATATAAAAACATAACAAGAATTTATCCTACAAAAGGTTCTATCAAAACTCTAGAAAACAAATTAGCTATTCATAATAGTATGTAAAACCACAATACTAAAAGTCATAACCAACAATGAAAAAGTAGGAAGAGGAAGGAAAAAACTCGTAGAAGAATTCTCCGCCTTGCTCCCAATGTGTTCTTGCCTCCAAGGGTGTTGTCTAACCCTAAAGTAGTGTCTCTCCTCGCCTCCTTAGGTCTAATTTGTGTCCAGAATATGTCCTCTTCTTGTTCTTGGCAGGCCTCCATTGTTTAATATAGGGTTTAAGACTTAAAATCCCATGTTTTGCACTTTAGTCCCTGAAATTTTCGCTTCCTGCCGCGGTTTTGCCGCGGTCACGGTGGAACCGCGGCCAAACATGCCCTCTAATTCTTCAGTTGTCCGCGAGTACACTCTGCCGCGGTTCTGCCGTGATCGCGGCAAAACCGCGGTTTTTCACCCTATTCCGTTTGGAATTTGGAAAAACGTAAAACATGAAAGTTGTATCCCATTGAGTTAGCTTTTCAACCATATATTGTGGAGCCCAAATGGAGTTCTGAGCAAAAAGTTATGTCTATATTACTAGATAGTGCGCAATATGCCTCCTCAAGTCTTCGTTCGTACTTAATTATCAAATTTGACCTCCGAACACGATCCCGGCTTAATTCCTTGAGCTTTTACTCAGACTTCAAAGCTTCAAATCACTTAAATTCATTCCATAACATATATATAGCTCGGAATCACACCTACAAGGCATAAAACATACAATTAGTGCAAAACACTAGCGATTAAAGCGCAAACTCAATTAAAGTGCAGTAAATTCGAGTGTAATAAGCGACTAAAATATGCAATTATAGCCTATCATCAAATACCCTCTGCTGATACAACGTGACCCAGAAATGCAACCGAACTCAACCAGAACTCACACTTGGAGAACTTGGCATATAACTGACTATCCCTCAGAGTCTAAAGAACCACCCTAAGGTGCTGCTCGTGCTCCTCCTGGCTGCGGGAGTACACCAAAATATCATCAAGAAAGACTATCACGAACATGTCCAAATATGGCCTGAACACTCGGTTCATCAACTCCATGAATGCTGCTGGGGCATTGGTCAACCCAAACGATATGACCAGGAACTCATAATGCCCGTACCGAGTGCGAAATGCTGTCTTAGGGACATCGGATGCCCTAATCCTCAACTGGTGGTAGCCAGATCTCAAGTCTATCTTTGAAAATACCCTTGCACCCTGAAGCTGGTCGAACAAATCGTCAATCCTCGGCAGTGGATACTTGTTCTTTATCGTCACTTTGTTCAATTGCCGGTAATCCATGCACATCCTCATCGAACCATCCTTTTTCTTCACAAATAACTCCGGCGCACCCCAAGGCGAAACGCTGGGTCTGATGAAACCCTTCTCAAGCAAATCCTGCAATTGATCCTTTAACTCTTTCAACTCTGGCGGGGCCATGCGATACGGCGGAATGGAAATGGGCTGAGTGCCCGGAGCCAGATCAATACAAAAATCAATATCCCTGTCGGGCGGCATACCCGGCAGGTCTGAAGGGAAAACCTCGGGGAACTCCCGAACAATAGGAACATAATCAATAGAAGGGACCTCTGCGCTGGAATCGCGAACATACGCCAGATAAGCTAAACACCCCTTCTCGACCATGCGTCGAGCCTTCACATATGAGATAACACTGCGAGTGGCATGACCTGGGGTCCTTCGCCACTCCAAACGGGGCAAATCTGGTAAAGCCAAGGTCACGGTCTTGGCGTGACAATCCAAGATGGCATGATACGGGGACAACCAATCCATCCCTAATATGACGTCGAAATCCACCATGTCTAAGAGCAATAAATCAACACGGGTCTCAAGACCCTCAAACACTACCACACAGGAATGATGAACTCGGTCGACCACTATAGAATCACCCACCGATGTAGATACATATACAGGAATACCTAAGGCATCACTAGGCATAACCAAGTACGGTGCAAAATAGGATGACACATACGAATACGTAGACCCAGGGTCAAATACCACTGAAGCATCCCTATCACAGCCCAGAATAGTACCTGTAATAACTGCATCTGAAGACTTAGCCTCTGGCCTGGCTGGAAGAGCATAACACCGGGGCTGGGCCCCATCTCCCTGAATCATATCCCTGGGACGATCGGCTGCTGGCTGGCCTCTACCTCTGGCGGTCCGAGCTCCACCTCTATGATCACTACCTCCACCTCTATGACCTCTAACCCCGCCTCTAGCTGGCTGGGCGGCCTGTGGATCACCTGGTGCCTGAATCATGGGGCGAGGACCCTGCTGCTGGGAACTACCCGAAGCTCTAGGGCAAAATCTGACAATGAGACTCGGGTCACCACAACCGTAACAAGCCCTTGGCTACTGAGACTGCTGACCCTGTCGACCTGAATGTCCTCCCCGAAAACTCTGAAGTGGCGGTGCACTGATGGGAGCTGGTGGTGCACTGAAAGACTGCTGATCAGAATAATGCGGCTGAGAACCACTACCGCCTGAAGTACCATGAGAGACCTGGAGAGCTGACTGAAAGGGCCTCGGAGGATGGCCTCTACCATAAGAATCTGTACCTCAAGACGAGGTACCACTGAACCTACTTGCATGACGGGGCCTCTTATCTGACCCATGACCACCTCCCCGTGCAAGAGCCATCTCAACTCTACGGGCCATGTTGGCCGCCTCCTGAAACAAAATCTCACTCCCGGCTCCCAAGCCATCTGGAGACGGATCGGCTGGATCAACCCATCAATAAACCTCTGCACCCTCTCTCTCTCGGTGGGGAGTATCACAATAGCATGGCGAGCTAGATCAATGAACCGGGTCTCATACTGTGTGACTGTCATAGAGCCCTGCTGGAGGTGCTCGAACTGCCTGCGAAGAGCCTCTCGCTGAGTAACTGGGAGAAACTTCTCCAAAAACAACTCTGCAAACTGGTCCCAAGTCAATGATGGCGACCCTGCTGGTCTGGATAGAAAATAGTCTCTCCACCAAGTCTTGGTGGATCCTGCTAGTCGAAAGGTGGCGAAGTCGACCCCATTGGTCTCCAAAATACCCATAGTCCGAAGAACCTCATGGCAGCTAAATAAAAAATCCTGTGGATCCTCTGAAGAAGTACCGCTGAATGTGGTGGTGAAGAGCTTGGTGAGCCTATCCAGCCTCCACAAAGCATCTGCGGACATAGCCCCCCCATCGCCGGTCTGAGTCACAATGCCCCGCTGAACTGCCACAGCTGGCTGAACCGCTGGAACCTGAGCCTGAACCCCTCCTCCAGCCTGAGAAGTGGCTGGTGCTACTGGAAGCAAACCCGCTCGAGAGACGCTCTCCATAAAGCCTACCAACCTGACCAAAGCGTCCTGAAGAACTGGGGTGGCTATAAACCCCTTTGGGACCTGAGTTGGGCCCACCGGAGCTGCTGGGGCTGGAACCTCCTCATCATAATCAACATGAGGCTCCACCTCTAGGACTGCTGCTCGGGGCTGAGCTCTGCCCCGGCCTCGGCCTCTGGCACGGCCTCGGCCTCGCCCTCTGCCCCTCGTAGGCGCTGCTGCTGGGGGCTCGGGCTGCTGCGCGGTAGAAGAGGAAGCACGTGTTCTCGCCATCTGCGAAAGAACAGAGTAGAAAGACAATCAGTATTTGAGAAACAGAATCGCACGACAAGAAAGAACAAAAGTGAAGTTTTCCTAACTCTATAGCCTCTGGGGATAAATACAGACGTCTCCGTACCGATCCCTCAGACTCTACCGAGTTTGTCCGTGAGTTATGAGACCTATGTAACCTAGTGCTCTGATACCAACTTGTCACGACCCGGATTTCCCGCCCTCGGGAGTCGTGATGGCGCCTACTATTAGGAGCTAGGCAAGCCAACTATTTATTATCTCTTTTAGCAAACGTCGAAATCAATAAAAAAGCAACGAAGCATTTAATATAAAAGCGGAAGTCTTAAACATAAATAAACGGAGAACGATGAGGAAGTTCAATACAACACTACCCAAGAACTGGAGTCACATACTCACGAACGTCTAGAGAATGTTAAAGACAAAGTCTGAATAAAATCATAGTTCTGTTTTTCCGGTACAAAGGATAACAAACTAAAGTAAAGATAGAAGAGACTCCAGGCCATGCGGACGTCACCAAGGCTACCTCGGGATCTCTGGACTGAAGTCAGCTCCCAAATGCTCCTACTACTGTCCAAAAGTTGCTGCTCCGGTACTGTGATCTGTGCAAAAAGATGCACAGAGTGTAGCATCAGCACAACCGACCCCATGTGCTGGTAAGTGCCCGGCCTAACCCCGGCGAAGTAGTGACGAGGCTAGACCGGACTACCAAACAAACCTGTGCAGTTCAATATATATATGTATGCAATATAAAGGTATACAGAAATTAACCAGTCAAGGGGGAGGGGATGCATGCTGTAGGGGCTGTAACAGTTCAGGTACATAATCAATAATTGAGGAATGAAACGGTACAACTACAATAGCAACGATAGTAGGAAATCAACAGTTGCACGGCACCACCCTTCGTGCTTTTACTCTCGTTCTCACCCAAACAATCATATAAAGTGCACGGCATCACCCTTCGTGCTTTACCTCACAAAATGATGGAACGGAATGACCCTTCGTGCGTAAACACTCATATCATGGCACGGAATGTTCCTTCGTGCATTAGTAATCAAATCAGGGCACGGAATATTCCTTCGTGCATAAATAATCAAAACAGGGCACGGAATGTTCCTTCGTGCATTAGTATTCATATCACAATCGTGCACGGCATCACCCTTCGTGCTTTATCACTCGTCCTCACCCAAACAATAATCACAAACAATGGGGCGAGGGATTAGACAAACTGTAATTGAAGTCCCGGCAAGGGAAATACAAGTAAATAATTAAATCCCGGCAAGGAAACAACAATAACAACTTTCACATTCCGGCAAGGGAGGTAATCAATATACGAATACGGCCCGGCAAGGGAATAATCACATTTCTCTCTCTTTCTTTCTTTTCTTACTCAATAATTACTTTATCATTCGAGCCAACGCTCCAAAGAGTTCACAAATCATAATTCTTTCCCATACTCTTCACATTATATAGAGTTCATCAATTACACGAGGAAGAGTCACAACAAAATAGGAATAAACACAATAATCGGACTCACGGTCATGCTAGACACCAGTGTATAGATACTCGTCACCATGCCTATACACCGTACTCAATCAATTAGCAATTAGCAAACAAGATTCAACTCTTATTCCCTCAAGCTAGGGTTAAACCAAACACTTACCTCAACTTCCACAGCTAAATCAATCCACAACGACCGCCTTCCCTCTTGAATTCGGCTCCAACTCAATCAACTCTATGAAATAACGACTTTACAACATCAATATAAGCTAAACAAATCAAACCCAATGCCTAAATATAGTTTTCTAAGCTTTCTTCCCAAAATCCCAAAATCGACCTCGGGTCCGCTTGGTCAAAACCCGAGGTTCAAACCAATTTCACATCACCCATTCCCCCACGAGCCCAGATATATAATTTGTTTTCAAATTCAACCCCAAAACGAGGTCTAAATCAAAGAAAATTGAAAAGCCCTCATTCTACCCATTTCCCCCAATTTCAACCCTAGATTACATGATTTGAGCCTAGGAATTTCATAGATGATGAAGGAAATTGAAGGAAACAAGTTAAACAATACTTACCCAAGAAGCTTTGGTGAAGGGAAGCTCTAGAAATCGCCTATGGGCTGTGGAGAAGATGAACTCGTGTGTATTTTGTGAAATTTCCCGTTACTGGTTCTGTTTTGGGTATTTAAAATCACTAGGCAAAATTGCCCTTCGAGTTCGCGGGAACAGTGTCGCGTTCACGAAGGGTAACTGGGCAAGGCATCGCGTTCGCGATTGGAATGATGTGAACGCGGAGAAGAAAGCTGGGGGGGGGTCCAGGACTTGGTCTATGCGAACGCGGGGACACCCACGCAAACGCGATGAAGGGAGCTTTATGCACTACGCGAACGCGAGGATATAAATGCGAACGCGATGAGTAAAGTGAAGGCTAAGTCTTCTGAGTCAAAATACTCTACGCGTACGCGAGGAGTTGATGCGAACGCGATGAAGGATGAAGCTGAAGCTTCGCGAACGCGAGAGGCGTAGTGCGAACGCGAAGGAGAAAATCACTGAGCACCTGTTGCAGATTTTCTGCAATCCTCCTAAGTCCAAAACTACCCCGAACACCTCCGAAAACACCCCCAAGCTCTCGACAACATCCTAACTCGACAACATCCTACGAACTTAACCGTGCGATCAAATCGCCAAAATAACATTATAAATGAGGAATCAAACCTCAAAATCATCACTTTTTCTTCAAACTTCATAAACTTTCATTTTTAGATATTTAGGTCCGAAACACGTCAAAGACGTCCGATTTCAACCAAATTTCACAGAAAGTGCTTAAACCACATATAAAACTTGTACCGGGCGCCGGAACCAAAATACGGGCCCGATATCAACACGTTCTAATCAATTTCCTTTTCAAATTTCCATATTAATTTCAGAAAAACAATTTCACAGAAAAATTCATTTCTCGGGCTCTAGACCTCGGAAGTCGACTCCGGGCATATGCCCGATTCTCATATTTTTCTACGGACCCTCCGGGACCGTCCAATCACGGGTCCGGGTCCGGGTCCGGGTCCGGGTCCGGGTCCGGTCCGTTTACCCAAAATGTTGACCAAAGTCAACTTTATTCATATTAATATCAAAATTCATCATTTTTCACACAGAATTCATAATTAAGCTTTCCGGCTACGCGCCCGGACTGTGCACGCAAATCGAGGCAACTAAAAATAAGGTTTTCAAGGCCTCGGAAGCACGGGATGAATGAGAAAACAGGTGATGACCCTTTGGGTCGTCACACATCATTATCACTTTCATTTGATTCAGTCATTTCCTCATCAACAGTGTTATCTAAAAATTTATTTTCAATAAATTCAACATGAATAGATTCTATTATAACATTAGATTCTAGATCGAACAATCTATATGCCTTAGACTTTTGAGCATATCCAACAAAAATACTTTTAATTCCTCTAGGACCTAGTTTTGTTCTTTGGTGATCATGAACTCTATAGAATGATATACACCCCCACACTTTAAAATATTCTAAATTAGGTTTTCTATTATTCCAAAGTTCATATGGTGAAACATGTAAGCTTTTTGAAGGTACTCTATTTAATATGTGACAAGCTGTTAAAAGTGCTTCACCCCATAAATTATGTGGTGAATGTGCATTCATTAACATAGCATTAATCATATCAACTAAAGTTGTATTTTTCTTTCAGCCAAACCATTTTGTTGTGGTGTATACGGAGCACTTGTTTGATGTATCAAACCATTCTCTTCACCAAACTTATTAAATTCGGAGGAAACATATTCTCCACCTCTATCACTACGAAGAATCTTAATCTTAGTATTCTTTTTGATTTTTCACAACAGATTTATATTCTTTAAACTTCTGAAATGCTTCATCTTTTGTTCTAATCAAGTAAACATATATGAATCTAGAATAATCATCTATAAATGTAATAAAAATCTCTTGCCTCCTCTGGTTAACTTTCTATTTAGTTCACATATATCAGAATGTACTAAGTGTAACAATTCACTAAATCTTGAAGTTTTACGAAAAGGTTTCTTAGCCATTTTTGCTTGTATACATATTTCACATTTTTTCACAATATCATGTTTGCAAGAAATATATCCATTTTTGGACATATAATTTAACGAACCAAAAGTTAAATGTCCTAATCTAGCATGCCGTAAATAAGAATTGGACTCAACAATATAAGCAGAAACATAGTTTATTGCATTAATACTAAGTTTGAACATGCCATCACAAGTGTAGCCCTTTCCAACAAATAAACTATTCTTAGATACTATTACATGATCAGATTCTATGACTATCTTGAAGCCTCTATTAGACAGAAAACTAGCAGACATCAAGTTCTTCTTCATGTCGGGAACATGGTACACATTTGGCAATGTTAGCTTCTGCCCAGAAGTGAATTGATCTCAACACTTCCTTTTCCTGCAACATCTGCAGTCATATGATTTCCCATGAGAACCTTCTCTGGTTCCTTCACTTCTGCATAAGTCTTGAACATATTCTTCTCATAACATACATGAACGGTGGCACCCAAATCCAAACACCAGTCTTGACTCTTAACAGCAGCAGCAACCATGTTTAATTCTGTAACCATATTACATGGTACTACAGAAACCATTGCAACCAAGCCTTGTGAAGAACTTTCAACCATTTTTGCTTTTGCTTTTTCAGACCTTCCTGAGTTTCCAGAATTTCCTTGGTTAAAGTTAATTCCTGCTTTCTTAAACCTGCAATCACGGATCTTGTGGCCTATCTTTCCACAATGATGACATTTCAAAGTATTCTTCTTTTTAAATTGAGGCTTATTTGAAACTTTCAGATTTTTGTTTCCATCTCCATTATTATTCTGACTAACATACTCAAAGGTTGCATAAAAGTATCACGAATTCGATTCTCACTTTCAATTTGAATGCGAGTTCGAAACTGTTCCACAGTCAATTTCTCAGAAGAATGCAGGATCTTCTTTCTATAGTCATTCCAGGAAGAAGGGAGTTTAGAAAGTATAGCACCGATTTGAAGTGCATCAAGAATTTTAACTTCAAGATCAGTTAGTTTTGAAACTAAGATTTGCGGTTCATGAATCTGATCCATGATGGGCTTTGTATCAACCATTTTAAATTCGAAGTACTTTAAAGATATAAAATTATCAATACCTCGTTTCTCGTTTTCATAAGCACTTTGCAATGCCGTCCAAATTACCCTTGGAGACTTCAAATTTTGATACAGATCATAGAGACGATCTGTTAATGTATTCAGAATATGTCTCCGACACAGCAGTTCATCATCTTCCCGTTTCTTCCTTGTTGCTTTCACTTCATCAGAATCTTCTGCAGTGGGTTCTGGCAAAGCAGGCAAAGCGGATCAAGAACATAAAAAAACTTCAAAGCAGTCAGTAGGAAAATCATCTTGTCCTTCCAGCGAGTAAAGTTTGATCCATCAAAACGGTCGAGTTTGATGAACTCTTTTGGATTTTCAACAGCGGACAGAATGTTCTCCATAGCAGAATATCTTCTTTAAGATTGTTAGAAAAATAATAATCAAAAACGAAATTGAAGAAGGCTTGAGGCGTGAGAACGACTTTCCTTAAAGAAGATATTGCCCGTATACAAATTGGAAAAATACAAACAATCTTCTTTAGGATACAACAAGCCAAGAATATACTGCAGATTTTTCTATATCCACTTCGTTGGAAGAACTTCTATTTATAGGCAACCATCGGACCTTTTCAAAAAGATGTGTTCTTTCATAAACAGACGCATCTGTTTATTCAAATAAATTTAAAATAAAATAGATTTAATTGTAGAAATAAATTAAAATAAAATATTTATTTTAGGTCCGACCCGGCCCGCGCCCAAGCCCCAAGTCCAAGTCCAAGTCTTTGTCTTTTATATTAATATATATAATATATAATATATATGTATTTGCACACATATAAGAGTATGTGTTCTAAATTAAACACATAAAAGGACAAGGACTTAAAAGGCACACAAAGTGGCCTTGCACCACCGATGTGGGACAAGCCCACTTTTCCAACATTAATAACAAACTATCTTTCAATCCTCCACTAGTTTCTTATATTTCTCATAATATTACGCATATTGGAGAGTATTTTATTTTGATTTGAACTTTGCATTAGTGTAAATATCTTAAAGTCTTGACGAAGTTATTGGTACCATAAAAGGTTTGAACCGCAACTCCTTGTATCAAAACCGAAAATATCACACGCACAATATTATACAGTGGCTAAGAAAATCCAGTATTTGCTTTAGCACGTTTATGGCCATGTGCTCATCCTGACTTCATGAATATTTACAAGATCAACCCCTTAAACCTTGCTTGAAGTGGCACCACTTCAATATTCATATAGGTGAAATTAGCTACAATGTTCCTGTTACTACAAACATTTACTAATTTCAATAAGATTTAATTCACCTCTTCGTGTAACAGTTTGCCCCATGAAGTTTGTTATTTTTCCCTAGTTATTTCAGATATTTAACAACTTCTTCACTCCTCCCATAACAATATGTAGTACATTAGAATTAAGGCTCCGAAAGGAGATAAGTGCTTAAGCAATACAAAACAACTTGTTATTACCTCATTGAACTTATTTTGTTAGAGTGTTACTAACTCAAAGTTGGGTTCCTGTCGTTTGTATTCAATTTAGAGGTTTTAGCCCCATTCCTTCACAAGTTTGTTGTACTACATTTCTCGTCAATGGTTTAGTAAGTGGATCTGCCAAATTCTTATTCGATCTCACATACACAATAGTTATAGTCCCGTTTGTGACTAATTCTCTTATATAAGTGTGCCTCAGGCTTATATGTCTTAATCCCATTATATATCTTATTGTGAGCCGCACACATGGTAGTCTCACTATCACAAAATAAAAAAATGGCTGGCATAGGTTGTGGCCACAACTTTATATCTAATAACATGTTCCTCAACCACTCTACTTCTTTCCCAGCAGCTGCTAATGCTATGAATTCAGATTCCATAGTAGAATGAGAAATACAAGTTTGTTTCTTGGATGCCCAACTAATGACACCACCTCCCAAAGTAAATATCCATCCTGAAGTGGATTTATTATCATTAACACTGGTAATCCAACTTGCATCAGAATATCCCTCTAAAACAGTGGGAAAACCAGTATAGCAAATGCCCAAATGTTTTCTATATTTTAAATATCCAAGTACTCTAGTTATTGCTTTCCAATGATCATTACTTTTTTTTAAGCAATCCACTAGGCAGGTGCCTAGGGCTAGTTTTATTAATAACTAAAAAGAAAAAAGAACCACATAGGAAAAGTACAAATAAGGGGGACAATAGCACTAGTAGTGTTGCCTTTATGCCTTGGCCATATAATCACTCCTCTGCGCCTCACAATGCCCATATGGCAGCCTCATGTAGAGGAATCATAGTGTAGCTGCCGGCAAAGTCTCACGAGGGCATATAACTCATGGCCATTTGGATATCTTTCCAAAGGCATAGGGCCAGTGCAACACAAACTAAGCTAAACCTTACCTTACTAATCCTAATGAGGCAAATAAAAAGCCTCACCTACTAACAAGCATGAAGAAAAAATGAACTAGCTAAAACTAAATATTCTATGATCATCACAGAGTTTATAACATTCTCTGTGATGATATTACATAGAACAATACTAATGTGATGATAGAATAAAAATATGTAGAAAGAACAGTAATGTGCTCCCTTCTTTATTGTTGTGAAATCTTCAATTTGTATTTGCTTGTCTTCATCCTCTACCTTCTTTAAAATGTCTTCAAACTTCATGCTTTCTTCTTTGAACGATTGGACTTTGTTGATGTAGTTTGGATGGCCTGTCTTTGCTTAGCAACTCTCATTGGTAGTCGCCTTACGTTTACATCTTCATTGACCCTACCGTTCCAACTTTTATCCCTTGTACGAGACTTCTTATTTTTTCCACTATGCATAGGTGATAAATCACCTTTTCTTGCTGCCTCTGCCATGCATTTGTTTAAAATATCATCTTCCTCACCCTCTACATATGTATCTCTGCCCGAAATTACCAGATTTGGCACGTCTTGAACAAAACTTTGTGTCACCAATGTGTTTTCCTCTTGTGATTTAACCACGATTGCCCTGCTGTGTTGTTTTTCTGTGATTTGCATTTTATTTCTGCTTCATACTCATTCGTCCAGTACTACCAACAGTTGGAATTAACGAGCTTATTGGATTGGAATTTGCCATTGCATCCAATAGCTTCCTATCCTCTAATGAGATGACTGGACTGGTTGTAACTAATTGCTGCTGCCCCGTCATTGGACTGCTGCTGCTTTGCTGTTGCTGCACACTAGTAATACCTAGAGTGTTTTGTTTGGATTTTACAACTTGAACTAGTGTTCCAGCTGCTGCATTTGGACTGACAGTAACTGGAGAATTTCTGGGGATAAAGGCAGGAGCATGAAAGTTCAGTTTGGTCGTGGGGCTGGATGAAGTTGCACCATGAAGTTTTGGCTTTATTGGAGGATCAATCTCATCGCCTGCACTCTCCTGATCGACTTCCTGCTCCCCTTATTCAGACGAGTAGCCTACAAACCCATCACCCCAATCCTCTTCATCATCCTCCTCCCGTTGGTCTAACCAAAGCTTAGATTTGATGGCCATCCCCCTCACCTTTGCTTGGATTATTTCATTATTGTTTCCAGTTGATAGACCTTTGAACTCCCCTAAGGACTCCACTGACTGAGAAGGTACATCAAATACTGAGGTATTCAATGTGACCAAAGGTTGTTTAACCACAGTAGAATTCATCATCATTTCATTCTGAGCATCTTTGATAATTTGTTCTACTTGAGGGTTGGAAAAATGCAATGTAGGTGCATTGGAACTGTGTGCCTCTGCCTTTTGCGCATCAACAGGAATAATGTCCTTCGAAATAATTTGTCGACCACCTGTGTTCTTGGAAATTTGCTGCTGTGTGTTACTGCCTGGAGCTTGTGGTTGCCCGTTTTTTTGAGTTGTGTTCATCATCATAGCTGCCTGGGCATTCTGTACCATTTTAGCTAGTTCTGTGTTGGAAATTTTATCTGTTGCAATCCCAAGTCTAGCATCTATTTCCTTTGCACTATTCTGTTGATTTACATTGCCTGTAAGGCTGGTTTTTCCATCCACTGATTGTATCTCATCACCCCTCTGTTGCTCCTTATTTTTAGACTCGTTCATATCATGCTCACTCTCATTGACCAAAGCATCAAAGGAATTCGAGATCCCAATGGCATTTGATGGTAAAATCTGATTTTGCACACCTGGAGATTGCTTCTTGCTAGGTGATTTATTCACCACTGTCCAGTTGTTGCTCTTTGTAATTGACTTGCTTGGGGCTGTAGCAAATTGCCTTGGAGTGTTAAGTTGTCCCTCCTCAACATGCACAACTATATCCTTAAGACCTGCTGATTTTTCAACAATACCATCTGCAGCAGCCTGTTTAACATTGCTGAATATAGCTCGATCAATATTAGTATCCAATGCAACAGCAGTAGGTGTACCCACTGCTGGTTTTTCAATTATTTCACGTGCAGCTTTAGCATCTTGATCATTACCAATTTGAATCCCTGATGCCCCAGCAACATGCTGAAATTGCCCAGGTTCAGTAACTGAACCTTTAGGAACTCCTGCTGAAATTCTATCACCTACAGTTGCTACATTCTGTACATGACTTTGGCCTTGTCTATTAATGGTTTGGTTTCCAAGTTCCATTGGATTTTGCATAGTACTTGGACCTTCAATAACCCCAGTTGAAACTCGATCACTCAAAGAATCTTTAGCAGCCTTTAGGTCATGAGACACTCTAGCAAGAACTGCTGCAACTGGAACATCACCAATACCTGTATCACCTGCTGCAGTTTGGGCACTAACATAAGCTGATCGTGGACCTGTAGAAAGTGATGCTGCAATATGATCTGCTGCACCATCAACACTACTTACAATTTCACCTTGAATTTGTCCTACCTTCCCAGCTGACTGGTTTTGTACTCTACCAGCTATAACTTTACTTGCATGATTCACATTAACACTTTGTTTCCCTCCTTCAGTTTGNAAAATCCGGTTTTTACTTAAATTATTGAGATTTAGTTTCTTTCTTACTTGCCTTACTCTACTTGAATTTATAACTTGTGCTAGATTAGGAAAAGCATGTTTAGCTTACTTGACTGCCTAATTGCTTAAGTTGTTTTGACTGTTCTACGTGAAGCATGCTAGGCTAGTTCTATCTGTGTTTGTATTTCGTACTTCATTTCTTGGTATATTTCTGGTTGTGGTTGCGCATTTACATTGGGACTACGGATGTGGGATTCCGGTAGCTCCCCCTCCCCCCCTTGTCTGTTTACTTTGGGACTGCGGGTTAGATTCCCGATAGATCCCCATGCACTTTTACTTTGGGATTGCTGTTTAGATTCCCGATAGATCCCCCCCCCCCCTTCACATTGATGGTTTGGACTACGGGACGATATCCCGGGAGATCCTTCGGTTTGGTACATGAGTTGGACTACGGGACGGTATCCCGGGAGATCCACTGGATAGTTGAGAAAAGGGCTACATGACGCTATCCTGGGAGAACCTCATTGCTATCATTGATATTGAGCGGTATTTACTCTGTGTTTACTCTGTCTTTTGTAGTTGTTATTGCCCCGTTGATTTGCCTTATCTCACTGTCGTATTTATTATTTCTGTCTGATTTGGTACTGTTAATCATCATTATTATTATATTTTGTCTCAGTAGGGGCCCTGACCTTCCTCGTCACTACCCAACCGAGGTTAGGCTTGGCACTTACTGAGTACCCTGTGGTGTACTCATGCCTCTTCCTGCGCATGTTTTCATGTGCAAATCATCTAGGTACCTCTACTCAGGCGCACTATCCTTGAGGCGAGGAGATACACGGAGACTTCGAGGTATATCTGCCGCATCCACAGACCAGGAGTCTCTATTCTGTTCCAGCTTTAGTATTTAGTTTATTTCTTTTCTCTGAGTTGCTTAGACATTTTGGAGTTAGAGCAGCGTACTATGTTTCTGTTAGCCTATGGTTCCCGTGAGTTTTCGGGTTTTGGGATTTAGTTGTAGACTTCCGCATATTTTTGAGTTGTATTGGCCGAGTGGCCTCATATACAGTTGTTATTTCGTATAATCAGTTTTTATTTATTATTCCGCAAAAAAAAAGTTAATCTGTTATTCCGCACTGTTAGGCTTACCTAGTTGTAGGAACTAGGTGCCATCACGACATGTTCATGGAGGGTGAACTTGGGGTCCTGACAAGTTGGTATCAGAGCTCTAGGTTCATAGGAGTCACGGAAACACATGCCGGTTTATTAGAGTCTCGCTGATCGGTACGGAGACGTCTGTACTTATCTACGAAAGACTATGTAACCGTTAGGAAAATTTCACTTCATTTGATTCCCTGTCGTGCGAGATTTTTAACATCACAATCCTAAACTCCTGCCTTCTATTCTCTCACAGATGGTGAGGACACGTGCTACTCGAGATGATCAGGCACCCGCGCTCCCTACTGCAGCCGTCAAAGGCCGGGGCCGGGGTAGAGGCCGAGGACGCGCCCGTGGTGCAGAGAGAGCACCTACGCGAGCTGCCGCCGAGGTACCATCAACAGATCCAGCCGGAGTTCAGTCACCTGATACGCCTACGGCTACTACTGCTCCAGCTCTTCAGGAGACTTTGGCGCAGTTCCTGAGCATGTTTGGTACGTTGATTCAGGCGGGATTGATTCAGGTTGTACCGACTACTTCACAGATTGGGGGAGGGACCCAGACTCCCGCCGCCCCCACTCTAGAGCAGCAAGTTCCCATTGGTCAGGTTCCAGACATCATGGCGACACAGCCTGTGGTCCCAGTTCAGCGGGTGGTGAGGACCTCTCGCCAAGTAGGAGACAGGTGGGCCCAGGAGAGAGAGGACAGACGAGGTCAGGAGGGAGAGTATAGAGGGGTGAGTAGACCTCGTAGACCTGAGATATATACTGGTCCTTATTTTGGAGGGAGAGTACGGCATGGTAGAGGTTTTATGGGTCAGCCAGCTCAGTTTGCATCTCAGAGTTCACATAGAGTTACAGGTGTTCAGGAGTCTCAGAGTACCCGTACCGCACAGTTCCCACTGCCACGTCAGTCACGAGGTTGCTTTGAGTGTGGTGACATATGCCATGTGGTGAGGTATTGCCCTAGACTTGGGAGGAGTGCACCTCCACAGACTTCTCGGCCACAGCGCGCCCCGCAGAGTTCTCAGGCTATTGTTACAACCCCAGTTGCTACCCCACCTACCAGTACCGAGACTGTTGCCTCCGATTCTGTCATCACAGGTATTGTCGTGGTTTGTTATAGAAGTGTATCAGTTCTATTCGATTTAGGCTCTACTTATTCTTA
>NW_017673569.1:62036-101746 GCF_001879085.1 Nicotiana attenuata
CTTGTATACATATTTCACATTTTTTCACATTATCATGTTTGGAAGAAATATATCCATTTTTGGACATATAATTTAACGAACCAAAATTTAAATGTCCTAATCTAGCATGCCATAAATAAGAATTGGACTCAACAATATAAGCAGAAACATAGTTTATTGCATTAATACTAAGTTTGAACATGCCATCACAAGTGTAGCCCTTTCCAACAAATAAACCATTCTTAGATACTATTACATGATCAGATTCTATGACTATCTTGAAGCCTCTATTAGACAGCAAACTAGCAGACATCAAGTTCTTCTTAATGTCAGGAACATGGTACACATTTGGCAATGTTAGCTTCTGCCCAGAAGTGAAATTGATCTCAACACTTCCTTTTCCTGCAACATCTGCAGTCATATGATTTCCCATGAGAACCTTCTCGGGTTCCTTCACTTCTGCATAAGTCTTGAACATATTCTTCTCATGACATACATGAACGGTGGCACCCGAATCCAAGCACCAGTCTTGACTCTTAACAGGAGCAGCAACCATGTTTAATTCTCTAACCATATTACATGGTACTACAGAAACCATTGCAACCAAGCCTTGTGAAGAACTTTCAACCGTGTTTGCTTTTGCTTTTTCAGACCTTCCCGAGTTTCCAGAATTTCCTTGGTTAAAGTGTAACGACCCGGCCGGTCGTTTTTGGAATTTACACCCCGATCCCCCATTAACTGCTTCCCCTAAGTTCATTTCTACTATTTTGGTTTGCTGGGACGTTCGGTGTTAGGATTCGGAGTGTTTTGGGACACTTAGTCCCTAAATGAGAGCTTAAGTGTTGAAAACAGGTCCGTAATTGGAACAGTGTGAAGAC
This sequence comes from Nicotiana attenuata, assembly GCF_001879085.1. Classification (NCBI taxonomy): domain Eukaryota; kingdom Viridiplantae; phylum Streptophyta; class Magnoliopsida; order Solanales; family Solanaceae; genus Nicotiana; species Nicotiana attenuata. The sequence continues at coordinate 62,894 of NW_017673569.1, forward strand.
GACCTCGGAATGGAAATCTGATGGTTCCGTTAGTTCCGTTAGCTAATTTCGGGGTTTCGGAATGTATTTTTGAAGCCCGTAGCTCATTTAGGCTTGAAATGCCGAAGTTTGAAATTTTGAAGTTTCCGGTCCGATAGTGAGTTTTAGATCCGAGGGTTGGAATGGAATTCCAGAAGTTGCAGTAACTCCATCATGTCATTTTGGATGTGTGTGCAAAGTTTCAGGTCATTCGGACGAGGTTTGGTTAGGTTTTTTATTGAAAGCGTGTTTTGTTGGAAATTGAAGTTCTTAGGCTTGAATCCTTGATTTAATCGGGTTCTCGGTGTTGTTTTAGGTGTTTTAAGGATTGTTACAAGTTCGAATAAGGCATTAGGTGGTATGGGTGCTTTTGGTTGAGGTCTCGGGGGCCTCGGGATGATTTCGGGTGGTTAACGGAGGAAATTTCTAAGTTTGCAGCAGCTGGTATTTTTGTTCCTTCTGGTATTTCCGCTTCTGCGACTTGGGAACCGCAGAAGCGGAGCCGCAGAAGCGGTTATTTATCCGCAAAAGCAGAGATCTGGCCTTTTAAAAGAAGCCGCAGAAGCGGCCAGTGTTTCGCTGAAGCGGTCCCTAGACCGCCGAAGCGGTATTCACTGTGCAGATATAGAAATTCGAGGGTTTAATTTCATAAGTTGAAAAATCAATTGAGAGCTCGGTTTAAGGCGATTTTGAGTGGGTTTCGAAGAGAAGATCACTGGGTAACGTTTCTTTGGTCCCTTTTTGTTATATTTCATCATTATATAGTTAAATACATCATTGGAATTCGAATTTAGGATCAAAAATTGGATAATTTGGGGTAAAACTTCATTGCCTAAACTATTGAGTTTTGAGTGGGCATTTGACCTCCGAATTGGGAGATTTTTATATGGTTAGACTCGTGAGAGTACGAGGGTTCTAAAAATGTGAAAATTATTTGATTCCGAGACGTTGTCTTGAGGGGCATTTTGGTCATCTTACCTATTTTTGCGCCCTAGCTTTAAATTTATTAGCGGAATCAGTTGTTTGCAATATTATTTACGATATGTAACTGAATTGAATAGATTTGGGCCATTTGGAGTCGGATACTCGTGGCAAGAGCGTGGTTTCTAGTTGATATTGAGCCAGTTCGAGGTAAGTGGCTTGTCTAACCTTGTGTGGGGGACCTTTCCCCTTAGGATTATTCTTGATATTTGAGTGCCTTGTACGTGAGGTGACGAGCGCGTACTTGAGCCGATTGATGAAAATCCGGTTTTTACTTAAATTATTGAGATTTAGTTTCTTTCTTACTTGCCTTACTCTACTTGAATTTATAACTTGTGCTAGATTAGGAAAAGCATGTTTAGCTTACTTGACTGCCTAATTGCTTACTTTGTTTTGACTGTTCTACGTAAATCATGCTAGGCTAGTTCTATCTGTGTTTGTATTTCGTACTTTATTTCTTGGTATATTTCTAGTTGTGGTTGCGCATTTACATTGGGACTACGGATGTGGGATTCCGGTAGCCCCCCCCCCCCCTTGTCTGTTTACTTTGGGACTGCGGGTTAGATTCCCGATAGATCCCCCCCCCCTGCACATTGATGGTTTGGACTACGATATCCCGGGAGATCCTTCGGTTTGGTACATGAGTTGGACTACGGGACGGTATCCCGGAAGATCCACTGGATAGTTGAGAAAAGGGCTACAGGACGGTATCCTGGGAGACCCTCATTGCTATCATTGATATTGAGCGGTATTTACTCTATGTTTACTCTGTCTTTTGTAGTTGTTATTGCCCCGTTGATTTGCCTTATCTCACTGCCGTATTTATTATTTCTATCTGATTTGGTACTGTTAATCATCATTATTATTATATTTTGTCTCAGTAGGGGCCCTGACCTTCCTCGTCACTACCTAACCGAGGTTAGGCTTGGCACTTACTGAGTACCGCTGTAGTGTACTCATGCCTCTTCCTGCGCATGTTTTCATGTGCAGATCATCCAGGTACCTCTACTCAGGCGCACTATCCTTGAGGCGAGGAGATACACGGAGACTTCGAGGTATATCTGTCGCGTCCGTAGACCAGGAGTCTCTATTTTGTTCCAGCTTTAGTATTTAGTTTATTTCTTTTCTCTCAGTTGCTTAGACATTCTGGAGTTAGACCAGCGTACTATGTTTCTGTTAGCCTGTGGTTCCTGTGAGTTTCCAGGTTTTGGGATTTAGTTGTAGACTTTCGCATATTTTTGAGTTGTATAGGCCGAGTGGCCTCATATACAGTTGTTATTTCGTATAATCAGTTTTTATTTATTATTCCGCAAAACAAAAAGTTAATCTGTTATTCTGCACTGTTAGGCTTATCTAGTTGTAGGAACTAGGTGCCATCACGACATGTTCATGGAGGGTGAACTTGGGGTCGTGACATAAAGTTAATTCCTGCTTTCTTAAACCTGCAATCACGGATCTTGTGGCCTTTCTTTCCACAATGATGACATTTCAAAGTATTCCTCTTTTTAAATTGAGGCTTATTTGAAACTTTCAGATTTTTCTTTCCATCTCCATTATTATTCAGACTAACATTATTAACTGTGGAACTCGAAGGTTGCATAAAAGTATCACGAATTCGATTCTCACTTTCAATTTGAATGCGAGTTCGAAACTGTTCCACAGTCAATTTCTCAGAAGAATGAAGGATCTTCTTTCTATAGTCATTCCAGGAAGAAGGCAGTTTAGAAAGTATAGCACCGATTTGAAGTGCATCAGGAATTTTAACTTCAAGATCAGTTAGTTTTGAAACTAAGATTTGCAGTTCATGAATCTGATCCATGATGGGCTTTGTATCAACCATTTTAAATTCGAAGTACTTTAAAGATAGAAAATTATCAATACCTCATTTCTAGTTTTCATAAGCACTTTGCAATGCCGTCCAGATTACCCTTGGAGACTTCAAATTTTGATACAGATCATAAAGACGATCTGTTAATGTATTCAGAATATGTCCCCGACACAGCAGTTCATCATCTTCCCGTTTCTTCCTTGTTGCTTTCACTTCATCAGAATCTTCTGCAGTGGGTTCTGGCAAAGCAGGCAATTGCGGATCAAGAACATAAAAAAACTTCAGAGCAGTCAGTAGGAAAATCATCTTGTCCTTCCAGCGAGTAAAGTTTGATCCATCAAAACGGTCGAGTTTGATGAACTCTTTTGGATTTTCAACAGCGGACAGAATGTTCTCCATAGCAGAATATCTTCTTTAAGATTGTTAGAAAAATAATAATCGAAAACGAAATTGAAGAAGGCTTGAGGCGTGAGAACGACTTTCCTTAAAGAAGATATTGCCCGTATACAAATTGGGGAAATACAAACAATATTCTTCAGGATACAACAAGCCAAGAATATACAGCAGATTTTTCTATATCCACTTTGTTGGAAGAACTTCTATTTATTGGCAACCATCGGACCTTTTCAAAAAGATGTGTTCTTTCATAAACAGTCGCATCTGTTTATTCAAATAAATTTAAAATAAAACAGATTTAATTGTAGAAATAAATAAAAATAAAATATTTATTTTAGGTCCGACCCGGCCCGCGCCCAAGCCCCAAGTCCAAGTCCAAGTCTTTTATATTAATATATATAATATATAATATATATGTATTTGCACACATATAAGAGTATGTGTTCTAAATTAAACACATAAAAGGACAAGGACTTAAAAGGCACACAAAGTGGCCTTGCACCACCAATATGGGACAAGCCCACTTTTCAAACATTAATAACAAACTATCTTTCAATCCCCCACTTGTTTCTTATATTTCTTATAATATTACGCATATTGGAGAGTATCTTATTTTGATTTGAACTTTCCATTAGTGTAAATATCTTAAAGTCTTGACGAAGTTATTGGTACCTTAAAAAGTTTTAACCACAACTCCTTGTATCAAAACCGAAAATATCACACGCACAATATTATACAGTGGCTAAGAAAATCCAGTATTTGCTTTAGCACGTTTATGGCCATGTGCTCATCCTGACTTCATGAATATTTAGAAGATCAACCCCTTAATCCTTGCTAGAAGCGGCACCACTTCAATATTCATATAGGTGAAATTAGCTACAACGTTCCTGTTACTACAAACATTTACTAATTTCATTAAGATTTAATTCAACCTCTTCGTGTAACAGTTTGTACCAAGAAGTTTGTTATTTTTCCCTAGTTATTTCAGATATTTGACAACTTCTTCACTCCTCCCATAACAATATGTAGTACATTGGAATTAAGGCTCCGAAAGGAGATATGTGCTTAAGCAATACAAAACAACTTGTTATTACCTCATTGAACTTATTTTGTTAGAGTGTATACTAACTCAAAGTTGGGTTCCTGTCGTTTGTATTCAATTTAGAGGTTTTAGCCCCATTTCTTCACAAGTTTGTTGTACTACATTTCTCGCCAATGGTTTAGTAAGTGGATGTGCCAAATTCTGATTCGATCTCACATACACAATAGTTATAGTCCCGTTTGTGACTAATTCTCTTATATAAGCGTGCCTCAGGCTTATATGTCTTAATCCCATTATATATCTTATTGTGAGCCACACACATGGTAGTCTCACTATCACAAAATAAAGAAAAGGCTGGCATAGGTTGTGGCCACAACTTTATATCTAATAACATGTTCCTTAACCACTCTACTTCTTTCCCAGCAGCTGCTAATGCTATGAATTCAGATTCCATAGTAGAATGAGAAATACAAGTTTGTTTCTTGTATGCCCAACTAATGACACCACCTCCAAAAGTAAATATCCATCCTGAAGTGGATTTATTATCATTAACACTAGTAATCCAACTTGCATCAGAATATCCCTCTAAAACCATGGGAAATTCAGTATAGCAAATGCCCAAATGTTTTTGTGACGACCCAAAGGGTCATCACCTGTTTTCTTACTCATCCCGTGCTTCCGAGGCCTCAAAAACCTCATTTAGGGTTGCCTCAATTTGCGTGCGCAGTCTGGGCGCGTAGCCGGAAAGCTTAAATATGAATTCTGTGTGAAAAATGCTAAATTTTGATATTAATATGAATATATTTGACTTCGGTCAACATTTTTGGGAAACGGACCCGGACCCGTGATTTGACGGTCCCGGAGGGTCCGTAGAAAAATATGGGACTCGGGCATATGCCCGGAGTCGAATTCCTAGGTCTAGAGCCCGAAAAATAAATTTTTCTGTGAAATTTTTTTTTTGAAATTACTAAGGAAATTGGAAATGAAATTTGATTAAAAGACTGTGGTATCGGGCTCGTATTTTGGTTCCGACGTCCGGTACAAGTCTTATATATGGTTTAAGCACTTTCTGTAAAATTTGGTTGAAAACGGACGTCGTTTGATGTGTTTCGGACTTGAAATGGACATTTGATGCTTTATGAAAATTTCAAAGAAAAACATGAGTTTTGAGGCTTTATTCGATGTATATGATGTTATTTTGGCGATTTGATCGCACGGATAAGTCCATAGGATGTTTTGAGGTTGTGTGCATAATTGGTTTGGAGCCTCGGGGGCTCGGGTGAGTTTTGGATAGGCATCGGATTGCATTTTTCACTTTTGGAAAGGCCTGGTATCAGTTATCTGCAGGATTCGCATTTGCGAAGCCTGGATTCGCAAATGCGAAGGTCCAGCTATCGCAAATGCAAAGGCTGGTTCGCAAATGCGAAACCAGCCCAGGCAGGGCAAGGTTCGCAAATGCGAAGCCAAACCTCGCAAATGCGATGGTCACTGGTTCGCAAATGCGAGACCAGTTTCGCAAATGCGAAGGTCCCTTGGTAGACCTAAGTTCGCAAATGCGAATAGAAATGTCGCATTTCCCAAGCCTGCAGGGTTCGCAATTGCAAACCCAACTTCGCATTTCCCATATCCGAGGCCCAGCAAATTTTATACTTAGTCGAATTTTTATCACTTTTCACCATTCTTTCAAAACCCAAACCCCGTAGGCGATTTTTCAAGAACAATCTTCATCCCAAATCATTTGTAAGTCGATTTTTACTCAATTCTTTCAATCTTTAACATCATTTAACATGTTTTCCACTTAAAAATCAAGGATTTTCATGGGTGAAATTGGGGTTTTTGGGTAGAACCTAGGTTTTCTAAAAATTGGGGATTTGGACCTCGATTTGAGGTCCGATTTCAAAACAAATTACATATTTGAGTTCGTGGGGGAATGGGTAACCGGGTTTTGGTTCGAACCTCGGGTTTTGACCACGTGGACCCGGGGGCGATTTTGGAATTTTTGGGAAAAACTTGGAAAATTAATTTTTATGCATTCAAATTGATTCATATAGTGTTTATTAAAGTAATTGAGCAATTTGTGATTAGATTCGAGCGAATTGGAGGTGGAACCGCGGGGTAAAGCGATAGTTGAGGATTAAGTGGATTTCAAGGCTTTGAGGTAAGTGTTTGGTTTAACCCTAGCTTGAGGGAATAGGAGTTGAGTCTTGTTTGCTAATTGCTAAATGATCGAGTACGATGTATAGGCATGGTGATGAGTATCTATACATTCGTGTCTAGTATGACCGTGAGTCCTCATAATGTGATTATCATGATTTGGTTGTGATTTCCGTGTTTATTGGAGGATTTCTATATGTTGTGAATAACATGTGAACGATTATATGATCAATTGATTCCTAGGAGCATTGGCTCAAATTGTGATACGAATATTGAAAGTATATGAAATGACTTTATTCCTTGGAGCGTTGGCTCAAAATGGTAAAGTGGATTATAACGTAAGAAATGAAAGAAAAAGAAAGCGTTGTTGGTATTTTCCCTTGTCGGGACGTTGCATTGAACTTGTTGGTTTCTTTTCCCTTGCCGGTAATCCTTCCAATATTTGTTTGATTTTATACCCCTTATTTGTGACTATTGTTTGGGGAGTTAGACTGTCGAATGATATGGATCGGGTTGCATGCCGCAACAATGATAAATGATATTTGAGGATCGGGTTGCGCACCGCAACAATGTTAAATGAGATATGAGGATCGGGTTGCGCGCCGCAACAATGATAAATGATAAATGATATGGGTCGGTTTGCACGCCGCAACAGTGGTATTTATGGATCGGGTTGCACGCCGCAACAATGGTAATTGTGGACCGGGTTGCACGCCGCAACAGTTATTGATACAAATGTGTTTATATTGAGTATTGGTTCCTTGTTCATCGTAAATTTAGACTGCTTTAGATTGTTACTCTGGATTATTGTTAATATTGCCATCTCCCGTTAGCATGTTCCCCTCCCATATTGTTAATTGTTTGGTATTTCGATTCCGTCGTATATTTATAATTGCACAGGTTTATGTGGTGTCCAGTCTAGCCTCGTCACTACTTCGCCGGGGTTAGGCTAGACACTTACCAGCACATGGGGTCGGTTGTGCTGATGCTACACTCTGTGCATTTTTGCACAGGTCCAGGTTTTGAGGAGCAGCAGCAGCATTAGCACGGGAGCAGGCATTCATTATCACGAGACCAAGGTAGCCTTGCAGGCGTCCGCAGGCCCGGCATCTCTCCCTTATTTTCTCTTCTATACTGTTGCCTCCTTGTTTTCGAGACAAACTGTTTATATGTTTCTTTCAGACCTTTGTATTTAGTAAACTCTTAGCAGTTCGTGAGTAATGTGACACCAGTCTTGGGTAGAGGTTATAGTTGACTGTTCCGCGTTTTGATTTAGATCATGATTCAGACTTCCGCTATTATTATTAAATTTCATGTTCTATATTGATGTTATAAATTTTTAAAAGATTTGTTAGCAATGGAAGACTAAATGAGTAGGCTTGCCTAGCTACCACGAGTAGGCGCCATCACGACCCCGAGTGCGGGAAATCCTGGTCGTGACAAGTTGGTATCAGAGCACTAGGTTACATAGGTCTCACAACTCACGGACAAACTCAGTAGAGTCTGAGGGGTCGGTACGGAGAAGTCTGTACTTGTCCCCCAGATGCTATTGAGTTAGGAAAAATCTCTCATTTATTCCCTCTTGTCGTGCGATTTGGTTTCTCAATGCTGATTGAATTTCTACTCTGTTCTTTCGCAGATGGCGAGAACACACGCTTCCTCATCTACCGATCAGCAGTCCGAGCCCCAGACAGCTCCCGCTAGGGGTAGAGGACGTGGCCATGCTAGGGGCCGAGGTAGGGGCGGGGCTCATCCCCAAGCAGCAGCACCAGTGGCGGAGCCTCAGGTTGACCTTGAGGAGGAGGTTCCGGCTCCAGCCGCAGCAGTTCCGGTGGGCCCAGCTCAAGTCCCAGAGGGGTTTATTGCTACCCCAGTTCTTCAGGACGCTTTGGTCCGGTTGGTGGGCCTCATGGAGAGTGTCACCCGAGCAGGATTGCTTCCTGTAGCACCAGCCACTTCTCAGGGTGGAGGAGGGGCCCAGACTCCTGCTGCACGTACTCCGGAGCAGGTAGCTCCCCAGGGTCAGATACCAGCGGCTCAGCCAGCTACGACAGTTCAGTCGAGGGTAGTTGCACAGGCTGGCGATGGAGCGGCTATGTCCGCAGATGCTTTATGGAGGCTGGACAGGTTTACCAAGCTCTTCACTGCTACATTCAGCGGAGCTTCTTCTGAGGACCCCCAGGATTTCTTATACAGCTGCCACGAGGTTCTTTGGAACATGGGCATTGTGGAGTCCAATGGAGTTGATTTTGCTGCCTTTCGTCTATCTGGATCCGCCAAGACTCGGTGGAGGGATTTCTGTTTAGCCAGACCAGCAGGGTCGCCGTCCTTGACTTGGGATCAGTTTTCAGAGTTGTTCCTGGAGAAGTTTCTCCCTGTTACTCAGAGGGATGCTTATCGGAGGCAGTTTGAGCGCCTCCAGCAGGGGTCTATGACAGTCACTCAGTATGAGACCAGGTTTATCGATCTAGCTCGCCATGCCATTGTCATACTCCCCACTGAGAGGGAGAGGGTGAGGAGATTTATTGATGGTTTGATCCAGCCTATTCGTCTTCAGATGGCCAGAGAGGCGGGGAGTGATATTACTTTTCAGGAGGCGGCCAATGTGGCCCGGAGGATCGAGATGGTTCTGCCACAGGGGGGTGGTCATAGAACAGACAAGAGACCCCGTCACACAGGTCGGTTCAGTGGTGCCTCATTTGGGGGCAGGAATTCTTATGATAGGGGTCAGCCTTCCAGGCCTTTCCAGTCAGCCCTCCAGGTTTCTCAGGGTGCCCCAGGTGATCGTGGTTCCCGTGGGCATTATTCTGATCAGCAGTCACTCAGTGCACCGCCAACTCCCATCAGTGCACCGCCACTTTAGAGTTTTCGTGGAGGTCATTCGGGTTGCCAGGGCCAGCCACAACGTTCGGAGGGATGTTATGAGTGTGGTGAGTATGGTCACATCAGGAGAGCTTGCCCAAGATTGAGGGGTACTCAGTCTCAGCAGCAGGGTCCCCGTCCTATGATTCAGGCACCAGATGCCCCACAGCCAGCCAGGGGTGGAGGCAGAGGTCATAGTGGTGGAGGTAGAGGCCATAGAGGTGGAGCTCAGACTGCCAGGGGCGGAGGTCAGCTAGCAGCAGATCGACCTAGGGATACAGCTCAGGGTGGTGGGGCCCAGCCCCGTTGCTATGCTCTCCAGGCTAGACCAGAGGCAGAGGCCTCAGATGCGGTGATCACAGGTACGGTTCTGGTTTGTGATCGAGGTGCTTCGGTACTATTTGATCCCGGGTCTACGTATTCATATGTTTCCTCTTATTTCGCACCATGCTTGGTTATGCCTAGTGATGCTTTGGGTATTCCTGTATATGTGTCTACACCGGTGGGTGACTCTATCGTGGTCGACCGAGTCCATCGTTTGTGTGTTGTAGTGATTGAGGGTCTTGAGACCCGTGTAGACTTGCTACTCTTATATATGGTGGACTTTGATATCATTCTGGGTATGGATTGGCTATCACCCTATCACGCTATCTTGGACTGCTATGCCAAGACTGTGACTTTAGCTTTACCGGGTATGCCTCGCTTAGAGTGGAGAGAGACTCCAAGTCATTCTACCCGTAGTGTCACATCGTACGTGAAGGCTCGACGTATGGTCGAGAAGGGGTGCCTGGCCTATTTGGCCTATGTTCGTGATTCCAGTGCTGAGGTCCCTTCCATAGACTCTGTGCCTATTGTCCGGGAGTTTCCCGATGTCTTTCCTTCAGACCTGCCGGGTATGCCACCCGACAGGGATATAGATTTCTGTATTGACTTGGTTCCGGGCACTCAGGCCATTTCTATTCCGCCGTACAGAATGGCCCTGCCTGAGTTGAAGGAGTTAAAAGAACAGTTGCAGGATTTGCTGGAGAAGGGTTTCATTAGACCCAGTGTGTCTCCTTGGGGTGCGCCGATGTTATTTCAAGAAGAAGGATGGGTCAATGAGGATGTGTATTGATTACCGGCAATTGAACAAGGTAACGGTCAAGAATAAGTACCCACTGCCGAGGATTGATGATTTGTTCGACCAGCTTCAGGGTGCTAAGGTATTCTCCAAGATTGACTTGCGATCCGGGTACCATCAGTTGAGGATTAGGGCATCTGATGTCCCTAAGACAGCCTTCCACACTCGGTATGGGCATTACGAGTTCCTGGTTATGTCATTTGGGTTGACCAATGCCCCAGCAACATTTATGGAGTTGATGAACCGAGTGTTCAGGCCATATTTGGACATGTTCGTGATAGTCTTTATTGATGATATTTTGGTGTACTCCCGCAGCCAGGAGGAGCACGAGCAGCACCTTAGAGTGGTTCTTCAGACTCTGAGGGATAGTCAGTTATATGCCAAGTTCTCCAAGTGTGAGTTCTGGATGAGTTCGGTAGCATTTCTGGGTCACGTTGTATCAGCTGAGGGTATTCAGGTGGACCCGAAGAAGATAGAGGCAGTCAAGAACTGGCCTAGACCAGCATCAGCGACAGAGATTCGGAGTTTCTTGGGGTTAGCAGGCTACTACAGGCGGTTCGTGGAGGGATTTTCATCTATTGCAGCCCCGATGACTAGATTGACCCAGAAGGGTGCCCAGTTCAGATGGTTAGATGAGTGCGATGCGAGCTTTCAGAAGCTCAAGACAGCCTTGACTACGGCACCGGTGTTGACTTTGCCCACAGGATCAGGGCCCTATACAGTCTACTGTGATGCTTCCCGTGTGGGACTTGGAGCGGTGTTGATGCAGGATGGCAAGGTCATTGCCTATGCTTCGAGACAGTTGAAGATTCATGAGAAGAACTATCCAGTGCATGATCTAGAGTTGGCAGCCATTGTTCACGCCTTGAAGATTTGGAGGCACTACTTGTATGGTGTGGCGTGTGAGGTGTTCACTGATTACAAGAGTCTTCAGTACCTATTTAAGCAAAAGGAGTTGAATTTGAGGCAGAGGAGATGGTTGGAGTTGTTGAAGGATTATGATGTCACCATTCTTTATCATCCGAGAAAGGCCAATGTAGTGGCCGATGCTCTGAGTAGGAAGTCAGCCAGCATGGGTAGTCTTGCTTATATTCCGGTCAGTCAGAGGTCGTTTGCCTTGGATGTTCAGGCTTTAGCCAATCAGTTCGTGAGACTGGATGTTTCTGAGCCCAGTCGAGTGTTAGCCTGCACGGTCGCTCGTTCTTCATTATTGGAGCGTATCCGTGATCGGCAATTTGATGATCCCCATTTATGTGTCCTTAGAGACACGGTGCAGCGAGGAGGTGCCAAGCAGGTTGCCTTAGATGCGGATGGAGTTTTGAGATTGCAGGGGCGAATTTGTGTGCCCAATGTGGATGGGCTTCGAGAGTTGATTTTAGAAGAGGCCCATAGCTCCAGGTACTCTATTCACCCGAGCGTCGCAAAGATGTATCAGGATTTGCGGCAGCACTATTGGTGGCGTAGAATGAAGAAGGACATTGTAGCATATGTGGCTCGTTGTTTGAATTGTCAGCAGGTTAAGTACGAGCATCAGAGACCTGGTGGTTTGCTTCAGAAGATTGAACTCCCCGAGTAGAAGTGGGAGCGGATTACCATGGATTTTGTTACTGGACTTCCGTTGACTCGGAAGAAGTTTGACGCGATATGGGTTATTGTGGATGGGCTGACCAAGTCAGCGCATTTCATTCCTGTAGCAGTCTCCTACTCATCCGAGAGACTAGCTGAGATTTACATCCGGGAGATTGTTCGCCTTCATAGTGTGCCGGCATCTATCATTTCGGATCGGGGTACGTAGTTTACCTCGCTCTTCTGGAGAGAAGTTCAGCGAGAGTTGGGCACACGGGTCGAGTTGAGCACAGCATTCCATCCCCAGACGGACGGTCAGTCCGAGCGGACTATTCAGATTTTGGAGGATATGCTCCGGGCTTGTGTTATTGACTTTGGAGGCTCATGGGATCAGTTCTTACCTTTAGCGGAGTTTGCCTACAATAACAGCTACCAGTTGAGCATCCAGATGGCTCCTTATGAGGCTTTATATGGTAGGCGGTGTCGATCTCCGATTGGATGGTTCGAACCGGGAGAGGCTCGGTTGATAGGTACAGATTTAGTTCAGGAGGCCTTGGACAAGGTCAAGATCATTCAGGACAGACTTCGTTCAGCTCAGTCTAGGCAAAAGAGTTATGCAGATCGTAAGGTTCGAGATGTAGCTTTCATGGTTAGTGAGCGGGTATTGCTCCGGGTGTCGCCTATGAAGGGCGTGATGAGATATGGGAAGAAGGGCAAGCTTAGCCCTAGGTACATTGGTCCATTTGAGGTTCTTGATCGAGTGGGAGATGTGGCTTATAGACTTGCATTGCCACCTAGCTTATCAGCCGTGCATCCAGTTTTCCATGTGTCCATGCTTCGGAGGTATCACGGCGATCCTACCCATGTGTTAGACTTCAGCACTGTCCAGTTGGACAAGGACTTGTCCTACGAGGAGGAGCCGGTAGCTATTCTAGACCGGCAGGTCCGTCAGCTGAGATCCAGGAGTTTTCCTTCTGTTCGTGTTCAGTGGAGAGGTCAGCCCCCTGAGGCATCGACCTGGGAGTCCGAGTCTGATATGCGGAGCCGTTATCCCCATCTTTTTCCCGACTCAGGTACTTCTTTCTTCTGTCCGTTCGAGGACGAACGGTTGTTTTAGAGGTGGAGAATGTGACGACCCAAAGGGTCATCACCTATTTTCTTACTCATTCCATACTTCCGATGCCTCGAAAACCTTATTTAGGGTTGCCTCGATTTGCGTGCGCAGTCCGGGCGCGTAGCCGGAAAGCTTAAATATGAATTCTGTGTGAAAAATGCTAAATTTTGATATTAATATGAATATATTTGACTTCGGTCAACATTTTTGGTAAATGGACCCGGACCCGGACCCGGACCCGTGATTTGACGGTCCCGGAGGGTCCGTAGAAAAATATGGGACTCGGGCATATGCTCGGAGTCGAATTCCGAGGTGTAGAGCCCGAGAAATGAATTTTTCTGTGAAATTGTTTTTCTGAAATTACTAAGGAAATTGGAAATGAAATTTGATTAAAAGGTTGTGGTATCGGGCTCGTATTTTGGTTCCGACGTCCGGTACAAGTCTTATATATAGTTTAAGCGCTTTCTGTAAAATTTGGTTGAAAACGGACGTCGTTTGACGTGTTTCGGACTTGAAATGGAAATTTTGATTCTTTATGAAAATTTCAAAGATGTATATGATGTTATTTTGGCGATTTGATCGCACGGATAAGTCTGTAGGATGTTTTGAGGTTGTGTGCATAATTGGTTTGGAGCCCCGAGGGCTCGGGTGAGTTTTGGATAGGCGTCGGATTGCATTTTTCACTTTTGGAAAGACCTGGTATCAGTTATCTGTAGGATTCGCATTTGCGAAGCCTGGATTCGCAAATGCGAAGGTCCAGCTATTGCAAATGCGAAGGCTGGTTCGCAAATGCGAAACCAGCCCAGGCAGGCCAAGGTTCGCAAATGCGAAGCCAAACCTCGCAGATGCGATGGTCACTGGTTCGCAAATGCGAGACCAGTTTCGCAAATGAGAAGGTCCCTTGGTAGACCTGAGTTCGCAAATGCGAACAGAAATGTCGCATTTCCCAAGCCTGCAGGGTTCGCAATTGCGAACCCAACTTCGCATTTCCCATATCCGAAGCCCAGCAAATTTTATACTTAGTCGAATTTTCATCACTTTTCACCATTCTTTCAAAACCCAAACACCATAGGCGATTTTTCAAGAACAATCTTCATCCCAAATCATTTGTAAGTCGATTTTTACTCAATTCTTTCAATCTTTAACATCATTTAACATGTTTTCCACTTAAAATCAAGGATTTTCGTGGGTGAAATTGGGGTTTTTGGGTAGAACCTAGGTTTTCTAAAAATTGGAGATTTGGACCTCGATTTAAGGTCCGATTTCAAAACAAATTACATATTTGAATTCGTGGGGGAATGGGTAACCGGGTTTTGGTTCGAACCTCGGGTTTTGACCACGTGGGCCCGGGGACGATTTTGGAATTTTTGGGAAAAACTTGGGAAATTCATATTTATGCATTCAAATTGATTCATATAGTGTTTATTAAAGTAATTGAGCAATTTGTGATTAGATTCGAGCGAATTGGAGGTGGAACCGCGGGGTAAAGCGATAGTTGAGGATTAAGTGGATTTCAAGGCTTTGAGGTAAGTGTTTGGTTTAACCCTAGCTTGAGGGAATAGGAGTTGAGTCTTGTTTGCTAATTGCTAAATGATCGAGTACGATGTATAGGCATGGTGACGAGTATCTATACATTGGTGTCTAATATGACCGTGAGTCCTCATAATGTGTTTATCATGATTTGGTTGTGATTTCCGTGTTTATTGGAGGATTTCTATATGTCGTGAATAACAAGTGAACGATTATATGATCAATTGATTCCTAGGAGCATTGGCTCAAATTGTGATACGAATATTGAAAGTATATGAAATGACTTGATTCGTTGGAGCGTTGGCTCAAAATGGTAAAGTGGATTATAACGTAAGAAATGAAAGAAAAAGAAAGCGTTGTTGGTATTTTCCCTTGTCGGGACGTTGCATTGAACTTGTTGGTTTCTTTTCCCTTGCCGGGAATCCTTCCAATATTTGTTTGATTTTATGCCCCTTATTTTTGACTATTGTTTAGGGAGCTAGACTGTCGAATGATATGGATCGGGTTGCACGCCGCAACAATGATAAATGATATTTGAGGATCGGGTTGCGCGCCGCAACAATGTTAAATGAGATATGAGGATCGGTTGCGCGCCGCAACAATGATAAATGATAAATGATATTGGTCGTGTTGCACGCCGCAACAGTGGTATTTGTGGATCGGGTTGCACGCCGCAACAATGGTAATTGTGGACCGGGTTGCACGCCGCAACAGTTATTGATACAAATGTGTTTATATTGAGTATTGATTCCTTGTTCATCGTATATTTAGACTGCTTTACATTGTTACTCTGGATTACTATTAATATTGCCATCTCCTCATAGCATGTTCCCCTCCCATATTGTTAATTGTTTGGTATTTCGATTCCATCGTATATTTATAATTGCACAGGTTTATGTGCTGTCCAGTCTAGCCTCGTCACTACTTCGCCGGGGTTAGGCTAGACACTTACCAGCACATGGGGTCGGTTGTGCTGATGCTACACTCTGTGCATTTTTGCACAGGTCCAGGTTTTGAGGAGTAGCAGCAGCATAGCACGGGAGCAGGATTTCATTATCACGAGACCGAGGTAGCCTTGCAGGAGTCCGCAGGCCCGGCGTCTCTCCCTTATTTTCTCTTCTATATTGCTGCCTCCTTGTTTTCGAGACAAACAGTTTATATGTTTCTTTCAAACCTTTGTATTTAGTAAACTCTTAGCAATTCGTGAGTAATGTGACACCAGTCTTGGGTAGAGGCTATTGTTAACTGTTCCGCGTTTTGATTTAGATCATGATTCAAACTTCCGCTATTATTATTAAATTTCATGATCTATATTGATGTTATAAATTGTTAAAAGATTTGTTAGCAATGGAAGAGTAAATGAGTAGGCTTGCCTAGCTACCACGAGTAGGCGCCATCACGACCCCGAGTGCGGGAAATTCGGGTCGTGACAGTTTTGTATATTTTAAATATCCAAGTACTCTAGTTACTGCTTTCCAATGATCATTACTTGGATTACTAGTAAACCTTGAAAGTTTACAAACAGCAAATGCTATATCAAGTCTTGTACAATGCATTGCATACATCATACTACCTATTGCACTTGCATACTCTAATTGGGCTATTGCTCTTCCAGTATTTTCAGTTAGCTTGATACTAGAGTCATAAGGAGTATCAAACTCCTTTATGCCTAAATGACTAAACTTAGCAAGGATCTTATCAATATAATGCGATTATGATAAAGTCATTCTTTTGTTCTCTCTTTTCACCTTTATGCCTAGAATAGTATCTACTTCATTTAAGTCTTTCATCTTAAAAACTGAAGTTAGATACTTCTTGGTTTCAGTAATACCAAGCATATTTGTACAAAAAATTAGCATGTCATCAACATATAGACAATTGATAACTCCGTATTCTTTTGTGAACTTGGAGTATACATTTGTCAGCATGATTATGTATGAATCCATTTGAAAGTACAACATTATCAAACCTTTCATGCCATTGTTTAGGTGCTTGTTTCAAACCATAGAGAGACTTTATCAATTTACTTACTTTCTTCTCATTTCCTGGAAGAACAAAACCTTCAGGTTGTTGCATATAAATCTCTTCACTAAGGTTTCCGTTTAAAAAGGCCATTTTAACATCCATTAGATGCACATACAAGTTATATATAGAAGACAACGATAAAAGCACTCTAATGGGCGTTATTCTTGCTACAGGAGCATAAGTGTCAAAATAGTCTATGCCTTCTTTTTGAGTGAAACCTTTTGCAACTAATCTTGCTTTGAAGGTTTGGATAGAACCGTCAGTATTATACTTCCTCCGAAAGACCCATTTACAACCTATGGATTTTGATCCATTTGGAAGATCAACTAAAACCCAAGTATTGTTGGACATTATTGAATCCATTTCATCATTAATAGCCTCTTTCCAGAAGGCAGCATCTCGAGAAGCCATAGCTTCTTGAAATGTCTTCGGGTCTTCTTCAACATTTAACAAGATAAGAATTTGATTACAGACATTTTTTCTATCTCCTTCTACAAGAAAGACTAAGGACTGTGAAGAGATAAAATCAGAACCAAGACATTTTTCTTTCCTTATTCTTTGACTCTTTCTTAGTTCTATTTGTATATTGTCACTTTTCTTTTTACTTATAGTAATTTCGGAATGTGACAATCTATATGCATCATTATCACTTTCATTTGATTCAGTCATTTCCTCATCAACAGTGTTATCTAAAAATTTATTTTCAATAAATTCAACATGAATAGATTCTATTATAACATTAGATTCTAGATCGAACAATCTATATGCCTTAGAATTTTGAGCATATCCAACAAAGACACTTTTAATTCCTCTAGGACCTAGTTTTGTTCTTTGGTGATCATGAACTCTATAGAATGATATACACCCCCACACTTTAAAATATTCTAAATTAGGTTTTCTATTATTCCAAAGTTCATATGGTGAAACATGTAAGCTTTTTGAAGGTACTCTATTTAATATGTGACAAGCTGTTAAAAGTGCTTCACCCCATAAATTATGTGGTAAATGTGCATTCATTAACATAGCATTAATCATATCAACTAAAGTTCTATTTTTTCTTTCAGCCAAACCATTTTGTAGTGGTGCATACGGAGCACTTGTTTGATGTATCAAACCATTCTCTTCACAAAACTTATTAAATTCGGAGGAAAAATATTCTCCACCTCTATCACTACGAAGAATCTTAATCTTAGTATTCTTTTGATTTTCCACAACAGATTTNTTAGGTTTCAAGCCCTTAAACACCATTTTGACCTTAAATCCTTGAGTTTTCAGTCTAATTTCATGTGTTTGCACCATAAAATTGTGTTTAGGTTTAGAAATTCTTACCTCAATCGAAGTCCCTTGATTCCTCTCCTCCAACTCGCCCAAATTCTCCAAGTCCGAAGTGAAAATATGAAACCCTTTCAAAAATTCGCGAAGGGAATAAAAACTATTCTGACCAGTTATTTTCGCATCTGCGGCTCCATGGCCGCATCTGCGGCTCCTGCTTTTGCTGTCAATGCACCGCTTCTGCGGACATATCCGCTTCTGCGGTTCAATATCCGCTCCTGCGCCTCCTGCTTCTGCGGACAAAATAACGCATCTGCGGATCCCCATAAGAGCTCAAATACCGCATCTGCGGTCCTCCTGTCGCATCTGCGACTCCGCAGATGCGGTCACCAATTCCGCACCTGCGGTCCCTGCCGCTTCTGTGTTCTCCACTCGCTTCTGCGGTACCGCTTCTGCGGTCCCATCTCCGCAGAAGCGAAAATACCAGAAGCAGCACAGGTTTGCAATCTCCTAAGTTCAAAACATCCCGTTAGCCATCCGAAATCACCCCGAGGCCCTCGGGACCTCAACCAAAAATACAAACATGATCCAATACCTTATTCAAACTTGCTCCAATCATTAAAACACCTCAAACAACACTAAAACCATCATTTCTCATCGAATTCAAGCCTAAGTTCTTCCAAAACTTCCGAAACACGCATTCGATCAGAAACCCAACCAAAACACCTCCGAATGACCTGAAATTTTGCACACACATCCAAAATCACCTAACGAAGCTACAGCAACTCTCGGAATCTCATTCCGACCCCCGGATCAAAATCTCACCTACCAACCGGAATCCGCCAAAATACTAACTTCACCAATTCAAGCCTAATTATACACCGAACCTCCAAAATCAATTCCGATCGCACTCCTAAGTCACAAATTATCCCCCGAAGCTAACCAAATCATCGGAATTCAAATCCGAGCCCTCTAACACAAAAGTCAACATCCGGTTGACTTTTTCAACTTAAGCCTTCTTAAAAGAGACTAAGTGTCTCATTTCTTATCAAAACCATTCCAAACCAACTCTAACACATCAAATACTGATAATGAAACATGAAGAAGCATAACATGGGGAAAACGGGGCGGTAACTCACGTGACGACGGGTCGGGTCGTCACATCACCCAAATCAGATTTTTCAAAATAAATTTGGGATCTATGGCCAAACGCTAGCTTAAAAAATTTAAAATCGTTCTTAAACTACTTTGACTTAAATCTACTAGGAGAAGAAACTCCATATTCTCAAATAGCAAATCTTATTCATCCAATTGCAGAAATAAAACGTCTTTGAAATTCTCAATGATTTGATCTTGATGGGACTTCCAATGGTATTTAGTTCTCAAAAAAAAAATTATTTTGTGTCTCACACAACTGACGGTAGTTGTATGAGGTCTTTTTTTTGTCTCACAACTATGTGGTCCCAGAAATTTGTGAATCCAGATGTATAAGATATGGGTTCACAAATGTATGAGATAAAAAGAGGCCTCACACAACTAGTGTAAGTTGTGTAAAACACAAAATAAAATCACTCTTTGTTCCCATTTGAACTGCAAAAACTAAACCAAAAGCAAAAGAGTGAACTTGTTAAACCCACTTATAATTAATTGATATTATTACTTTATCAAAATCCATTTTAACAAGTAAACATTAAAAAAACCATAAAAGAACAGAGAGATCATAAGGGAGAACGAACCTCAACTTCATCTCGTACTCAGCTTTTTCCACAGTCTCACGCTGTGCTGCGTCAATTGTTTCGACCTCCCTACCATAACAAGAGAGATATTTGTATTTAAAAATTAAAGCAGAGATTTTTCCCTAATATAACAATCAGAGTAAGGCAAAGATCTCCCCAAATGTAACATTCAGATAGCCAAAGAAGTTTAGGTACAAGTCCTTGTTAAAGACTCCCATTAATTACCATAGTGAATAAAGGAAATAAGAATTAAACTTTTCATCTTCTCAAATGAAATAAGTATGATATATCAAACCAGTGTTATCAAATGCAAAAGCGCAAAAGAGCTCTAAGGTCTGTTGAGGCTTACACGCAAATAAAGCGTGGGCTTTATAATGAAGAAAGGCACAAATAGAAAGAGAAAAAAACACAAATATGTATGTGTAGTCCATATATATTTGTTTTTATTTTTATTTATTTCTATAATTAAATCTGTTTTATTTTATTTTTATTTATTTCTACAATTAAATCTATTTTATTTTAGATTTAAATTTATTTGAATAAACAGATGTGTCTGTTTGTGAAAGAACACATCTTTTTAAAAAGGTCTGATGGTTGCCTATAAATAGAAGTTCTTCCAACAAAGTGCCCCAAGTCCAAGTCCAAGTCTTTGATATTAATATATATATAATATATAATATATATGTATTTGCACACATATAAGAGTATGTGTTCTAAATTAAATACATAAAAGGACAAGGACTTAAAAGGCACACAAAGTGGCCTTGCACCACCGATGTGGCGACAAGCCCACTTTTCCAACATAAATAACAAACTATCTTTCAATCCCCCACTAGTTTGTTATATTTCTCATAATATTACGCATATTGGAGAGTATCTTGTTTTGATTTGAACTTTTCATTAGTGTAAATATCTTAAAGTCTTGACGAAGTTATTGGTACCTTAAAAGGTTTGAACCACAACTCCTTGTGTCAAAACCGAAAATATCACACGCACAATATTATACAGTGGCTAAGAAAATCCAGTATTTGCTTTAGCACGTTTATGGCCATGTGCTCATCCTGACTTCATGAATATTTACAAGATCAACCCCTTAAACCTTGCTTGAAGCGGCACCACTTCAATATTCATATAGGTGAAATTAGCTACAATGTTCCTGTTATTACAAACATTTACTAATTTCATTAAGATTTAATTCAACCTCTTCGTGTAACAGTTTGCACCATGAAGTTTGTTATTTTTTCCCTTAGTTATTTCAGATATTTAACAACTTCTTGACTCCTCCCCATAATAATACGTAGTACATTGGAATTAAGGTTCCGAAAGGAGATCAGTGCTTAAGCAATACAAAAGAACTTGTTATTACCTCATTGAACTTATTTTGTTAGAGTGTATACTAACTCAAAGTTGGGTTCCTGTCGCTTGTATTCAATTTAGAGGTTTTAGCCCCATTCCTTCACAAGTTTGTTGTACTACATTTCTCGTCAATGGTTTGGTAAGTGGATCTGCCAAATTCTTATTCGATCTCACATACACAATAGCTATAGTCCCGTTTGTGACTAATTCTCTTATATAAGCGTGCCTCAGGCTTATATGTCTTGATTTCCCATTATATATATCTTATTGTGAGCCACACACATGGTAGTCTCACTATCACAAAATACAGAAATGGCTGGCATAGGTTGTGGCCATAACTTTATATCTAATAACATGTTCCTCAACCATTCTGCTTCTTTCCCAGTAGCTGCTAATGCTATGAATTCAGATTCCATAGTAGAATGAGAAATACAAGTTTGTTTCTTGGATGCCCAATTAATGGCACCACCTCCCAAAGTAAATATCCATCTTGAAGTGGATTTATTATCATTAACACTGGTAATCCAACTTGCATCAGAATATCCCTCTAAAACAGTGGGAAAACCATTATAGCAAATGCCCAAATGTTTTCTGTATTTTAAATATCCAAGTACTCTAGTTATTGCTTTCCAATGATCATTACTTGGATTACTAGTAAACCTTGAAAGTTTACAAACAGCAAATGCTATATCAGGTCTTGTACAATGCATTGCATACATCATACTACCTATTGCACTTGCATACTCTAATTGGGTTATTGCTCTTCCAGTATTTTCAGTTAGCTTAATACTAAAGTCATAAGGAGTATTAAACTCCTTTATGCCTAAATGACTGAACTTAGCAAGGATCTTATCAATATAATGCGATTGTGATAAAGTCATTCTTTTGTTCTCTCTTTTCACCTTTATGCCTAGAATAGTATCTACTTCATTTAAGTCTTTCATCTTAAAAACTGAAGTTAGATACTTCTTGGTTTCAGTAATACCAAGCATATTTGTACCAAAAATTACATGTCATCAACATATAAACAAATGATAACTCCGTATTCTTTTGTGAACTTGGAGTAAATATATTTGTCAGCATGATTATACATGAATCCATTTGGAAGTACACCATTATCAAACCTTTCATGCCATTGCTTAGGTGCTTGTTTCAAACCATAGAGAGACTTTATCAATTTACATACTTTCTTCTCATTTCCTGGAAGAACAAAACCTTCAGGTTGTTGCATATAAATCTCTTCACTAAGGTTTGCGTTTAAAAAGGCCGTTTTAACATCCATTTGATGCACATACAAGTTATATATAGAAGATATCGATAAAAGCACTCTAATGGACGTTATTCTTGCTACAGGAGCATAAGTATCAAAATAGTCTATGCCTTCTTTTTGAGTGAAACCTTTTGCTACTAATCTTGCTTTGAAGGTTTGGATAGAACCGATTGTATTATGCTTCCTCCGAAAGACCCATTTACAACCTATGGGTTTTGATCCATTTGGAAGATAAACTAAAACCCAAGTATTGTTGGACATTATTGAATCCATTTCATCATTAATAGCCTCTTTCCAGAAGGCAGCATCTCGAGAAGCCATAGCTTCTTGAAATGTCTTCGGGTCTTCTTCAACATTTCTCCTTCTACAAGAAAGGCTAAAGATTGTGAAGAGATAAAATCAGAACCAAAACATTTTTCTTTCCTTATTCTTTGACTCTTTCTTAGTTCTATTTGTATATTGTCACTTTTCTTTTTTACTTGTAGTAATTTCGGAATGTGACAATCTATATGCATTATTATCACTTTCATTTTGATTCAGTCATTTCCTCATCGACAGTGTTATCTAAAAATTTATTTTGAATAAATTCAACATGAATAGATTCTATTATAACAGTAGATTCTAGATCCAACAATCTATATAGAATTTTGAGCATATCCAACAAAAACACTTTAATTTCCTCTAAGACCTAGTTTTGTTCTTTGGTGATCATGAACTCTATAGAATGATATACACCCCCACACTTTAAAATAATCTAAATTAGGTTTTCTATTATTCCAAAGTTCATATGGTGAAACATGTAAGCTTTTTGAAGGCACTCTATTTAATATGTGACAAGCTATTAAAAGTGCTTCACCCCATAAATTATGTGCTAAATGTGTATTCGTTAACATAGCATTAATCATATCAACTAAAGTTCTATTTTTCCTTTCAATCAAACCATTTTGTTGTGGTGTATAAGGAGCACTTGTTTGATGTATCAAACCATTCTCTTCACAAAACTTATTAAATTCGGAGGAAACATATTCTCCACCTCTATCGCTATGAAGAATCTTAATCTTAGTATTCTTTTTTATTTTTCACAACAGATTTATATTCTTTAAACTTCTGAAATGCTTCATCTTTTGTTCTAAGCAAGTAAACATATGTGAATCTAGAATAATCATCTATAAAAGTAATAAAATATCTCTTGCCTCCTCGGGTTAACTTTCTATTTAGTTCACATATATCAGAATGTACTAAGTGTAACAATTCACTAAATCTTGAAGTTTTACGAAAAGGTTTCTTAGTCATTTTTGCTTGTATACATATTTCACATTTTTTCACATTATCATGTTTTGCAAGAAATATATCCATTTTTGAACATATAATTTAACGAACCAAAATTTAAATGTCCTAATCTAGCATGCCATAAATAGGAATTGGACTCAACAATATAAGCAGAAACATAGTTTATTGCATTAATACTAAGTTTGAACATGCCATCACAAGTGTAGCCCTTTCCAACAAATAGACCATTCTTAGATATTATTACATGATCAGATTCTATGACTATCTTGAAGCCTCTCTTAGACAGCAAACTAGCAGACATCAAGTTCTTCTTCATGTCGGGAACATGGTACACATTTAGCAATGTTAGCTTCTGCCCAGAAGTCAAATTGATCTCAACACTTCCTTTTCCTGCAACATCTGCAGTCATATGATTTCCCATGAGAACCTTCTCGGGTTCTTTCACTTCTGCATAAGTCTTGAACATATTCTTCTCATAACAGACATGAACGGTGGCACCCGAATCCAACCACCAGTCTTGACTCTTAACAGCAGCAGCATCCATGTTTAATTCTGTAACCATATTACATGGTACTACAGAAAACATTGCAACCAAGCCTTGTGAATAACTTTCAACCGTGTTTGCTTTTGCTTTTTTAGACCTTCCCGAGTTTCCAAAATTTCCATGGTTAAAGTTAATTCCTGCTTTCTTAAACCTGCAATCACGGATCTTGTGGCCTTTCTTTCCACAATGATGACATTTCAAAGTATTCCTCTTTTTAAATTGAGGCTTATTTGAAACTTTCAGATTTTTGTTTCCATCTCCATTATTATTCTGACTAACATTATTAACTGTGGAACTCGAAGGTTGCATAAAAGTATCACGAATTCGATTCTCACTTTCAATTTGAATGTGAGTTCGAAACTGTTCCACAGTCAATTTTAGAGCCTTGATAACGACACTGAAGCGCCCTCTAAGCGAGGCGAAGTGCTCAACATATTTTGCGCCGCACTTGAGGACTTAAGCTAGCTTTAAGCGTTACTTTGCTGATATCAACTGAAAAGGATAAGCAACTAATTAAAGATACAAAATAGTTTATTTCGTAGAACACATTGAGAGCCAAATAAATCGTAAAAAGAACCATCAGAAATGAACAAGTCGAAAATACAAATTTGAATTTACCATAGAAAGCTAACATTCAAGACTTGAAATTTCTGATTTCTGCTCTTTTCATGGTATATAAAGTATGATTAATTTTGTACAGATATTAAAATGGCCATGTAAAAGTGTATTGCTAAAGTTAGAGCATGATCATTACGACAAGCAATATTTAAAGTTATGTAGTGTGTAAGAAACTTCTGGTGTTTCCAAAATGAAAATTATTTTGCAAGTGAAAAGTGAACATCAGTTTCTGATGGAGAGAATACAAGACTAGTTGAGCTCTACATCCCAAAGGAATAACAGTTCCAAGGCTGTTTTCATCCATCCATTTTGGCACAGCTTTCTTGCTTCGCGAACATTCATCTGCAATTGGTTTTTGAAAGTCTACCTGTCAGCAAAGGCGAAGATATGATTTCATTTCACAAGACTACTATTCTGGTCTAAGAGAGGCGTCACGTCACCTTTACTAATAAGACCAGTATATAATATAGATATGTAGATTGAAAAAGAATGGATTGTTGCATACCCAAGTAAGTTCTCTAGCGAATCTCTTTCTCAGGCCAAGAGTCCAGTTTTTCTGCTACAAACAAAGGAAACATATGCTCTTCATTGGCAATGCCACCGGCTTTAGAGCAAAGGGATTCCATACTTGCAACTTACTTTCATTAGAATGTGACCTTTGTTTCTAATGTTATTAAAGTATGCGACAGCGACAGCAACAACAACTGGATTCATGGGTCACGGAGTCATTGTTATTTTCCCTCATTTGCGGCAAGGCCTCAACCTCAGCTTCTTCTTTATACAACAAACGAACTCCATACTCCTTCGTTTCTCCAGAAAAAGATAGCCTAATAATCCCATAGTCATTTGGTGTTTTTCCATTTGCTTTAGATGTATTCCATAAGCCATCAACCAAGAAAAAATTAATGTCATCTTCTGTATCCCATTCTGCTGTATCACATTCTGAATGGCTGGACAATGCAAGTTTCTGGGTCATGCACGACATCCCGTCATCAGATACGGGAATCAATTGAGCTGTGGTGTCAATTAAGCTGCCACAGTAACATACAGCAAATCCCAAGAATTTATGAGGTATATACCAATTTTCAGGCAAATTGACTGATACACTACTATCCCTTCCCTTATAGAGGAACCAACTTGGGATATTATTCCAAGGATGCACAATGGTAAACACACTATCGGACAAGGAATCTGAAGCAGAGATGTCATGCCTCAAGGAAGATATATTCTGAAATAGGGCATGTGCAAACAAATTATACATAGAATCATTGTGTGCACCAAGTTTCACCCTCTGTAGTTTCTTTCTTTTTGTTACTAAATCATGGATACTTTTCATAGCCATATGACAATCTACACGCAATTCATTTAATTCAGGGGGAAGTTCTGGTAGCTGTGTAAGCCTCTCGCAATATGATAAGCCCAAGTATCGAAGAGCACCAAGTTGGGCTATGCTTCGAGGCAAATGCTCATAATTATTTCCACGAAGCTCCAACTTTTTCAAAGAGGATAAGGATCCAATATCTTCCGGAAGTCCTCCATCTATTAGATTGCAATGAGATCCAGATGTTCCAATGACCGTAATCCTTCAGCCATTGGAGGGAACTCAAAGTGTACTCCATCTTTGAAGCCTCCAAACATCAAGATTTTAAGTTTGTCCAAGCGTACGATGGATGACGGAGGTCGTGAAATTAGAGTATCAATGGCATGAAGCTCCTCCAAGTTGTGTAAATCCGCTATCTCTTCTGGCAAGCTTTCCAGTTTTGAGCACTTCGACACATTTAGAAAAACCAAACTTTTCAACTTATAGATGCTGCTTGGAAGAGCTACAAGGCTTCTCATACCGCTCAAATCTAGCTTGGTAATATGTGTTTGGTACTGAGTAATAGAGGATGGTCGTTCCTTTATCTCCGGCTTCATTCTCCCGTGAATTTCTGGAAATTTCTCTAACATATAGCAAAATTCGAAATCCAGATATTCAAGAGATTCCACGTTAAAACATGGAAACCTCTTAAGGTTTTCACAATAACTCAAATCTAACTGAATGAGTTTGCTGCAACATCCCGGGGAATGATGAACCTTTTCAAGACTACCACAACCATACAGATCCAAATACTCCAAATTTGGCATCCCCGTGAAATCTGGTGTTCGCATCAGGCTTCTACACTTCCTGAGATCTATCCTCCGTAGAGACGGCAAATGCTGTTCAAAAGACAGATAGAATGAGAAACTGAATAAAATGATTGAAAAAAGCTGTAGCAAAGAGAAATAAAGAGCTTAGAGAAGTGAAATATAAAATGGGGAAACCCAAATGTTAAATCCGAAAGCAATGTATAAAAGCGTATATGTCATTCTAGAAAATAGTTGTACAGAATGAACTCTTTTTGTTTTACTAATAAGAATTCCTTCCATCACACTGTATACAATCGAGGATGAAATTCATATGAATCTAATCTTACTATGAGAAATAATTGAATGAGGTCTTAAATTGAGCTTCTTAGTTAAAATGATGATGGGAAAATTTGGTAAAAAAAAGGACATAAAGATCTTACAATAATACTAGAACAACCCCAAATAATGTAAAATACAATAATTTCTTTTGAGATGAAAATACATTAATTTGAGCTTATTAATTAATACTCCCTCCGGTCCATAATAAGTGACACTTTGGTCATTGGCAAACCCCTTAAGAAAATACTAACTCCTAGTAAAATAAACAATCATCCTGCTCGCGAATCATCCATGCGACGCAGGTACACATAAAATACATGCTCAAATAGCCAATTAGGAATTTATCGGGGAATAATTATCCAAATAAAACCAATTCTCCTTTGACAAATTTAAAAAAAAAAAATAAAGTTTAATCCTTTTAAAAAATTCACTTACTAATTCAATGTGATTTGAGCAATTCAAGCTATCAATGGGTTCATAAGTATTCCAAGTATAACATGCTTTTGGGTCCTAGACTAACCGAACAATAGCATAATAGCAGCTACGCACGGACTCTCGTCACCTGTGCGTACGTAGCCCCCACAAATAGGAGCACATAATATATTAATTCACCTATGGGGACATTTCCCTCTTACAAGGTTAGAAAGGAGACTCACCTCGCTCCGAAGATCCATAACCGGCATTTCACGCCCTTCCGAAGACTCTAGTTGATGCACCACGCTCCAAAACTAGCCAACGGTTACGCAAATCCATTAATATATGCTCAATTATTCATTACAATCTAATTTATAGCAATTTCTAACTCCGGTCAAAAAGTTGACCAAAACGCCCTCGGGCCCACGTGCCCGGAATCCGAAATTTTTCGAAGATAAAGATTACCCATGACCTTATGAACTAAAATATATAATTTACTCCTAATTCCATGTTCAATTTCGTGGCTAAATTTCAAGAATATAATTTTCTAGGTTTTCCACCAAAACCTCAATTTTTATACTAATTTTCATGCCCAAATCCATACATAATTGATGTATTCAACTCAAAATAGGTGGGGTTAACTTACCTTAACATTGATGACGAAAATCTCCTCTTGAAGCTCCCCAAAAATCGCCCAAGCCTTGAAAAAATGAGAGAAATGAACTCAACCCCGATTTTAAAACAAACTTTCTGCCTCCAGGCATTTCCGCTTATGCGGCTCCGCTTGTGCGGTCAAAACGCTGCTTCTGCGGCTCCTTCCCAAGCTGCCCAGCTTCCGCTTCTGCGCTCCCTTTTTCGCAGGTGCGGTCCCGCATCTGCGGCTCCCTGACCGCATCTGCGGTCCCAGCTTTCCTCACCCAAAATCTGCATCTGCGGTCTTCCTGGCCGCTTCTGCGGCTCCGCACCTGCGGCCAAAACTTCGCAGGTGCGGAAATACCAGATACCAGCTGCTTCAGCTTTTCCTCAACTCCAAAAATCGATCCGTCAACCACCCGGAATCCACCCGAGGCCCCCGGGACCCCAACTAATCATACCAACTAATCCCAAAACACATTACGGACTCGCTCGAAGCTTCAAATCACATCAAACAACGCTAAAAATCATGAATCGACCTCCAATCCAAACTTAATGAACTTAAAAAATTCAAACTTCTACTTTCGATGCTTAAACCTATCAAATCACGTCCGATTGACCTCAAATTTTGCACACAAGTCATATTCGACATTACGGACCTACTGCAACTTCCGGAATCGGATTCCGAACCCGATATCGAAAAATCCATCTCCGGTCAAACTTCTCAAAAACCTTCAAATTTCTATCTTTAGCGAAATGGTTCCAAAATGACCCACGGACCTCCGAATTCACTTCCGATCGCGGCCCCAACTCCAGAATCACCATATGGAGCTATTCACAGTCTCGGAATCCCAAACGGACATCGATAACACTGAAATGCACTTCAAGCCAAACTTATGAAATTTCTTCTAAAATGCTAACTTCCANAATAGGCGCCAAAACGTTCTCGGGTTATCCAAAACCCGAACCGGGCATACGCCCAAGTCCGAATTTATCATACGAACCTGCTGGAACCTTCAGATCCCGATTCCGAGGTCGTTTACTCAAAACCCAATCCTAGCCCATTCTTTCAACTTTAAGCTTTCAAAATAAGAATTCTCTTTCTAAATCAACTCTAGACTTCCCGAAATTCAATTCCGACCACGCGCACAAGTCATAATACCTGAAATGAAGCTGTTCATGGCCTCAGGATGCTGAACAGAGCGCTAGAACTCAAAATGACCGGTCGGGTCGTTACATTCTCTCCCACTTAAACATACGTTCGTCCTCAAACGTGCTGAGAACTACACTGAAGTAGTCTGAAATCACTGGCTAACTTCTCATGCACCTTCCCGTGCTACCCCAACTCAGTTGAGCACATTAGCTTGATCAGTTCTGAAGACATCCCCTTTTTTTTTCAAGCAATAAGCCTTAAAGCCCAATTCCAACATCTGGAATTCCATGCCCGGCCTGTTTTCAACATAAGATCACCATATCAATCACAACACGTTGTACCCAAACATGGCTGCATAACCTTGCTGAATTCACACCTAGCATCACTTTACCTATCGGGCCACAATAACACTCGCTGATCAACCTAGTCGAAATTCCACGAATCTGATGCTCCCATTGCACCCCACAACATTCACAGGTCTTACTCTAACTCTTACAATACCGCCACAACGGAAGAGATGTGCAAAAATTCATAGTCAACTGCCGAGTCAACCAATCATCGAGTCTATACTTCTGAACATTACCACATTCTGAACCATATAATGATCTTTACTCCTTAATATATTCCATATAGTCAGATTGCACTGATCCTGAATCCAATGATCTCGTCTCACCCAGTACGAACTGTTCAGGCAATAAGCCACCCCGACATGACCAAAAGTCTCATATGATGCTACAATGTGCCAATAGGCTACCCCTACGAACGCGATATAAAGGAAAGCAAACTTTGAGTAGGGAATTCAACTACACCGCTCGCGAATCATACATGCGACGCGGTCAACTTAATTAAACAAACACCCCGCTCGCGAATCATACATGCGACGCGGGCACATAGCTAATATAAGCTTTCCTCATAAAATAGGAAACAAAACACATAAAAGCAGATAAGGGGAACTGTACTCAGCCTCACACTGCTGCGGCGTGCAACCTGCTTCGATCAACATAACCATGGCGGCGTGCCACCCGATCCACCCATAAAACTCACACAGGGAGGTATGCTCCGAGCTAGATTGCCTATTTCAATAATATACCGAATATTGGTCACAAGCACACTACGTGCTCAATTCCATCCCTGGGGAGACATATAGCGTCAGAAGCCACAAAACTCAAGCACACTGAGGTGCGATATACGATCTGAAGTCTCAAAAGCCATCATGCTCATATTACATCATCTCTACGCGGATCCTCAACACATAAGCAATTTTCCAAGCCGCCTCCTAACTCACACAGAGCAATGTATCACTACATGAGATATCTGACAATAAAATAACACCCTGACTGCTCCTCCATAAGGAGCGCATTGCTGAATTGAACACGTTTGGCCTGACATAGAGTCCATATTCACATTTGAATCCATCCACTGACCTCAAGTCGATCCCGATCATATCAACTAAACCAATAACCTTTCAAAGGTCCATACTAATCTCCCTCTTCTCATAACACACAAGAACAACCATCATAACCGGAGTACTCATCCACAGTCCACAACTCAGTAACCGAGTGCCCTCCAGGCACATATTCTCAACTTATCGATATCATCACAAATCATCATACTTGGTCTAAGTCCTTAATCAATCCAGTGACTACCTGCCACGCTTATACAATCTTCTTGTGGGACACACACCCATAACCTACCATAACAAATAGTTGGGTTGTACCTCCAAACCACCGACCGCACTACGCTGAAAAACGATCAAGAATCATTAACCAGGACGCAAAGACCCTTTTCATAAAACACTGATCTCAGGTGACGCTGAAGACAATACCATCTTACCTTAAACATCGAAACTCCTTTCCTGCTCATCCGAGCTTGTGACATCCTTGTCAACACCGAACTGCTACATTGATCTTCACTTCAAATTCCCTACCACTCACCGCACGTGGCATGCCAATATACAATAGAACTCGTTCTTTCACCATAGCTTCGGAACCCCTAATAGGTTAGCACTTCATCATATAAAAACTTTTCACTTAACTCACTCCAGGAGATCCATATTGTCACACAGGTGAATTCTCAAGGCCGTAGGATATGCAAATCTCTAAGTAGTGGTCTAAGCCACCATAGCCCTTCCGGAATCTGCTTTCGCATAACAAGCCATAACAGTAGAATGCTCCTGAATAACATCAATTACGGCGGCTGACAAGCCTCGTACCGTCACAAATCACTTACATAACTCGATCACGCTGAAGGAACTGATCGCTAACACCAATATGCCAAACTCAACTATGGCTAATCAATCTACATTCTTCCAATTTATCCTTGATTGCCTTAGAGATAATACTAACTCCATCCAACACATAACATACTCCATCTGCACCCATCTCGAGTGACCTCGAGTCACGAGACCATGCTGTCCCGAATCTCGCGAACCACTTCATACCTTCCTTGCGCGCATATTCGCACCCTCAGCTGATATGCCCATTCTGCTAATCCTATTATGAATCCGAAATCTCTTCTCATTTTCCTCTCAAGTTCTACACTGCAAGTCAAAACATCATAGAATACTCTGTGCCTCTTCTCATAGGCTGCTAACAAGCTCTATTCTAAACCGTATCTATAGGCTCGAAATCATTAGGCATCACACTTTATCTTTTGAATTCACTAGGACCGTTGTTGAGAGCCACCCGCTCTGACTTGGCCTCGAATATAATTAACTCCACAGACCTTCTAGCACATGAATACCCTCTCGACGAAGCACCTGGCAGAATCACTTCCCTTGAAACCCACACTTATACGAGGCCTAAACTCCGAATCCTTTCTCAATTCTGAACATGAGCCAACAAGGCCAACCATGGCACATCTTTAACAGTCCCTTTGCTCAATTCACCACTTATGTTCTTTCCGTAGTTGAAACAGCTCAGAAATATGCTAATAACCAGAAACCTCGCAAGTAGCTAGCTATGCAACCCAATCATAAACAGTGGGACTCTCCCACTTAGCTTGAAGCCATTATTTCACAAATCTGGAACTCACCCGTCCTGTTTATCTCTTATTGACATAACCTTGCGCAATCAATCACCAAAAATTCTCGAAACCTTTTGGTAAAACCCCCTTCTTATATTCTGACTCATCAAACACATTTGCACAACCGATCTCTTTGATATATAACCGATAGAATTCTTCGCAGAAGCCTCGCCAATCACGCGACCGCTAACCTGCTCACTTGGGTAACCCACCTATAAAAGCTCTCCCCGGCATCTTCCAACGCTGCTGCACGAGGTACAACCATTACGACATCAATAACCCATCCTGAGTCCGAGCTAACTCTCCAGCCGCACAGGTCCATTGACCCCTTGTGGACATCATTTAAATGTGCGGCAACATCCTTCCAAATCCAAAGTTATGCTGCATCCTTCTTCATTTAAGCGGCTCCTTTCCGTTATATTATATCTCCTGCCGCGCCGGAACCCCTACTTGAAATTAGATTCGTATACCCCAATAACCAAGCACTAATATTCTCAAATCACTCCAAACTCTCCTTAAGGTGCGTAATCATCCTACCACCAAGCCCATATGCAACCTACATCACTCTCCCACTTTAGGCAAACTCGCTTCTTTAATCAGCTATCTGACCCTTGCTTCATACACCTGGCCTTTTAGAAGTTTAAAACCCCGCCTGACACTTCCCGCACGCATTTCTCATCTTTTGCTGCTCGGTTGTTGCCTTAATAAAATCCATCTTCATAGCACTTGAGTCCACAAATCACTACTAACTTTAAACCTTTCCGAAGTTCATCTTTATCGAACCGTCAACATTAGAAATGCTGATTCAATCCTGAATCCTCTGCACCCTGCGATATCTGACAGTTGTATCTCCAATACTATTTCACAATATCTTGCCCCAAAGGAGAATTGTAGCAGATCATAACACCGACAAACTTAGTACGTTCAATTAGGACAACGACACCCCATCATAGAAGAAAGCTCAAACACGCTTGCAAATACCAAGTCTCATTACTTCCACCAGCCCACATCTGACCATCCTTGGTCCACTTGCCCTTCCCCTGCCGGGAATAAAATACTGAATCTCTTGATTAAACACTGAGTAAACCTTCCTTCAAGTCATTCACTGTCCCGACACGTGGACAGACATCCTACCATCATATCACTACTGTGGAACAGTCATTCATAGGCATCATGGCAACTTGTGCCTAGCCCCAAAGCCCTTAGAAGTACCGTTACTGAGCTGAAACTTTACAATATCCTTCCATAAGGCGACAATAATAATCAGATCAACTACACCGGGAGAAACATCCCGCACCACATCCGTAGTACTGTTATGATTCTTCAATTCTCGATTTATAACTAGCGCTTTGCGTCGCGTAGGATTGAGTAGGAATGAATTAAAGGCATACGCCTCCAAGGATCAAATCGCACGACAAGGAATCAAGAAGGGAAGTACTCCTAACAGTCCTGCAGCCTCCCGAGGATAAGTACAGACGTCTCCGTACCGATCCGCGAGACTCTACTAGACTTGCTCATGACTCGTGAAACCCTAGGAACCTAGTGCTCCGATACCATGTTGTCACTATCCAAAATCCACTAAGGGTCGTGGTGGCGCCGGACACCGTTGTCAGGCAAGCCAACTAAATAGTCAATTAAATCCTCTCTTAATACCTTTGAAAATCTAGGATTTTTCCTTCCATTTTTCATAAATAAAACAATCTCTGCTTCAATTCAATTTAAGAAATAACTATTAGTACACATCTTTCGAAAACCATCCCAGAACCCGATGTCACAAGTGCATGAGCATCTATTGATAAGGAAAATAAAATACAACATCTGTCCGAAATACAGTGGACAGGGAATAATTATAAAAAATGTTGAAAGGAACTACACTAGCTGCGGGTCGCCTCGAACAATGCAGCTCACCTAGTCCCAGAGTCATCCGCGTTGCTACGTCCAGTAGGTCACAAGGGTTACATATACCTGTGCAACAAAAATGCACAGAAGTATAGTATGAGTACGGAAACAACGTGTACTCAATGAGTATCCCGCCTAACCTCGAAGAAGTAGAGACGAGATGGTCAACTTTGACACTTACTAGTGGTCCAACAATAATATACTATATGTATGAGGAAATCAGGGATTTTATATAGCAGTTCTAACTCTCAAAGCCGGAAAAAAACAGGCAATACACCTTCAACAAATAATAAGGATTTTCAAGGTTCACTTTTCTTTATCTCATCAATTTATATCAAGCCACGAAGGGAAAATTTCACGTTTAAAATTCTCAAGCGACAAATAACATGCGCAAATCACACCGAGGCGACGGCCCAATCCAACAGAAATGTAAACTGTGCACTGCCGAGGGTCGAATGGCACGAACCATAGATGCATCTATTACCCCGCTCGCAAATTTATCCATGCGACGCGGTCAAAATTAAAATAAACAATCATCCTGCTCGCGAATCATCCATGCGACGCAGGTACACATAAAATACATGCTCAAATAGCCAATTAGGAATTTATCGGGGAATAATTATCCAAATAAAACCAATTCTCCTTTAACAAATTTTTAAAAAAATGAAGTTTAATCCTTTTAAAAAATTCACTTACTAATTCAGTGTGATTTAAGCAATTCAAGCTATCAATGGGTTCATAAGTATTCCAAGTATAACATGCTTTTGGGTCCTAGACTACCCGGACAATAGCATAATAGCAGCTACGCACGGACTCTCGTCACCTCGTGCGTACGTAGCCCCCACAAATAGGAGCACATAATCAATTAATTCACCTATGGGGACAGTTCCCTCTTACAAGGTTAGAAAGGAGACTCACCTCGCTTCGAAGATCCATAACCGGCATTCCACGCCCTTCCGAAGACTCTAGTTGATGCACCACGCTCCAAAACTAGCCAATGGTTACGCAAATCCATTAATATATGCTCAATTGTTCATTACAATCTAATTTATAGCAATTCCTAACTCCGGTCGAAAAGTTGCCCGGAATCCGAAATTTTTCGAAGATAAAGATTACCCATGACCTTATGAACTCAAATATACAATTTACTCCTAATTCCATGTTCAATTTCGTGGCTAAATTTCAAGAATATAATTTTCTAGGTTTTCCACCAAAACCTCCATTTTGATACTAATTTTCATGCCCAAATCCATACATAATTGATGTATTCAACTCAAAATAGGTGGGGATAACTTACCTTAACATTGATGACGAAACTCTCCTCTTGAAGCTCCCCAAAAATCGCCCAAGCCTTGAAAAAATGAGAGAAATGAACTCAACCCCGATTTTAAAACAAACTTTCTGCCTCCAGGCATTTCCGCTTATGCGGCTCCGCTTATGCGGTCAGAACGCCGCTTCTGCGGCTCCTTCCCAAGCCGCCCAGCTTCATTTTCTGCGCTCCCTTTTCCGCAGGTGCGGTCCCGCATCTGCGGCTCCCTGACCGCATCTGCGGTCCCAGCTTTCCTCACCCAAAATCCGCATCTGCGGTCTTCCTGGCCGCTTCTGCGGCTCCGCACCTGCGGCCAAAACTTCGCAGGTGCGGAAATACTAGATACCAACTGCTTGAGCTTTTCCTCAACTCCAAAAATCGATCCGTCAACCACCCGGAATCCACCCAGGCCCCCGGGACCCCAACTAATCATACCAACCAATCCCAAAACACATTACGGACTCGCTCGAAGCTTCAAATCACATCAAACAACGCTAAAATCATGAATCGACCTCCAATCCAAACTTAATGAACTTCAAAAATTCAAACTTTTACTTTCGATGCTTAAACCTATCAAATCACGTCCGATTGACCTCAAATTTTGCACACAAGTCATATTCGACATTACGGACCTACTGCAACTTCCGGAATCGGATTCCGACCCCGATATCAAAAAGTCCACCTCCGGTCAAACTTCTCAAAAACCTTCAAATTTCTATCTTTAGCCAAATGGTTCCAAAATGACCCACGGACTTCCGAATTCACTTCCGATCGCGCCCCCAACTCCAGAATCACCATACGGAGCTATTCCAGTCTCGGAATCCCAAACGGACATCGATAACACTGAAATGCACTTCAAGCCAAACTTATGAAATTTCTTCTAAAATGCTGACTTCCATAATAGGCGCCAAAACGTTCCCGGGTTATCCAAAACCCGAACCGGGCATACGCCCAAGTCCGAATTTATCATACGAACCTGCTGGAACCTTCAGATCCCGATTCCGAGGTCGTTTACTTAAAACCCAATCCTAGCCCATTCTTTCAACTTTAAGCTTTCAAAATAAGAATTCTCTTTCTAAATCAACTCTGGACTTCCCGAAATTCAATTCCGACCACGCGCACAAGTCATAATACCTGAAATGAAACTGCTCATGGCCTCAGGCTGCTGAACGGAGCGCTAGAACTCAAAACGACCGGTCGGGTCGTTACACTCTAATTGAGTTATTATGTAATAACATGTCATAAAATTTTCAAGTTAATCCAAAGAATGAAATTGGATTAAACAGATTAAGTGGCTACTAGACTAATCCATCACTAACAAATATAAGAAAAACGAATTAGGCAAAATAAATTAAAGAGGCTGCTAAACAAATTAGGCAATTAATATTACTTTTGCTTCTCCTACTAAGTAAAGTAAACAACTAAAATGACGTGCCTGCAAGACCATGAAGCAAGAGTGATCACGCCCAACTATGCCTTATAAAAAGGACAATGCGGTCGTTGCAAATATAATCCGGTTTACAAGTCCGGAATCGAATCCCACAGAGAACTAAGGTTTAGCTACAGCTGTTCACTATCACCAAGAAGACAAGCTTGAACAATTCCTAACTTATAGATATTAAGATTCTTGTGTTTAACTACTTAACTAACAAATTAAAATAGTAAATTAACAACTAAAGATACTGAGGGTTAGAGAAAAGATTAAGGAGGTCTAGAGTTATGATTTCCCCAATTGTCGGAATCCTTCCTGCTATGTCTTCTATAATTTCGCCTAAGTATTCTCTACCGATCATGAGCACTCTTATTACCGTAAATCTCTCCCGAGTAATTACGACAATTTACTAGACGCACTCTCCCGAGATACGCTAGTTGGCTTTTAATACAACTCACTTTAGATCGCACCCAAGGCTTCGTTATCCCTAATCCCGCCTTTAAACCCTCGGTTATTGATCCCTCATATACTTTGGGAGTGGTGTTGTTCAACAATTACCTAAATATGCACTCTCTCCCGAGTTATGCATACTAAATAGGGCCAGCTAATTGAGAGCTCTTCAATCAACTAGAATATAAACGTAGTTGAACAAATAGAGAAAAGCTATGGCTCAATTATATAAAAACATAACAAGAATTTATCCTACAAAAGGTTCTATCAAAACTCTAGATAACAAATTAGCTATTCATAATAGCATGTAAAACTACAATACTAAAAGTCATAACCAACAATGAAAAATAGGAAGAGGAAGGAAAAACTTGTAGAAGAATTCTCCGCCTTGCTCCCAATGTGTTCTTGCCTCCAAGGGTGTTGTCTAACCCTAAAGTAGTGTCTCTCCGCCTCCTTAGGTCTAATTTGTGTCCAAAATATGTCCTCTTCTTGTTCTAGGCCGGCCTCCTTTGTTTTATATAGGGTTTAGGACTTAAAATCCCATGTTTTACACTTTAGCCCCTGAAATTTACGCTTCCCACCGCGTTTTCACCGCGATCGCGGTGGAACCGCGGCCAAACGCCATCGCGGATTCTTCATTCTTCAGAAACTGCCTTCCACCGCGGTTCTGCCGCGGTTCTGCCGCGGTCGCGGCAAAACCGCGGTTTTTCACCCTGTTCCGTTTGAAATTTGGAAAAACGTAAAACATGAAAGTTGTAGCCCTTTGAGTTAGCTTTCCAACCATATATTGTGGAGCCCAAATGGAGTTCTGAGCAAAAAGTTATGTCTATTTTACTAGACAGTGCGCAATATGCCTCCTCAAGCCTTCGTTCGTACTTAATTATCAAATTTGACCCCCGAACACGATCCCGGCTTAATTCCTTGAGCTTTTACTCAGACTTCAAAGCTTCAAATCACTTAAATTCATTCCATAACATCTATATAGCTCGGAATCACACCTACAAGGCATAAAACACACAATTAGTGCAAAACACTAGCGATTAAAGCGCAAACTCAATTAAAGTGCAGTAAATTCGAGTGTAATAAGCGACTAAAATATGCAATTATAGCCTATCATCAAAGAGGAACAAATAATTGGAATTGACTAGCCTATGTATCTTTGGAATATAAAAATTAGAAATTAAATATTATTGCATTGTTTAGCCTACTTACTGTATTGTTGATCATCACTTCTTCGAAATCCTCGGCGAGCCATAGTCTGCTGCGTTCTCCCGAATTCTATTGCAAGTTCACTATATATTTACCCATATCTTGAATTAGGTCATGCATTTGAATCTCATCATATTCAGAGATGGACACAAGAGATTTT
>NW_017673569.1:101756-120235 GCF_001879085.1 Nicotiana attenuata
CAGCTAATTGAGAGCTCTTCAATCAACTAGAATATAAACGTAGTTGAACAAATAGAGAAAAGCTATGGCTCAATTATATAAAAACATAACAAGAATTTATCCTACAAAAGGTTCTATCAAAACTCTAGATAACAAATTAGCTATTCATAATAGCATGTAAAACTACAATACTAAAAGTCATAACCAACAATGAAAAATAGGAAGAGGAAGGAAAAACTTGTAGAAGAATTCTCCGCCTTGCTCCCAATGTGTTCTTGCCTCCAAGGGTGTTGTCTAACCCTAAAGTAGTGTCTCTCCGCCTCCTTAGGTCTAATTTGTGTCCAAAATATGTCCTCTTCTTGTTCTAGGCCGGCCTCCTTTGTTTTATATAGGGTTTAGGACTTAAAATCCCATGTTTTACACTTTAGCCCCTGAAATTTACGCTTCCCACCGCGTTTTCACCGCGATCGCGGTGGAACCGCGGCCAAACGCCATCGCGGATTCTTCATTCTTCAGAAACTGCCTTCCACCGCGGTTCTGCCGCGGTTCTGCCGCGGTCGCGGCAAAACCGCGATTTTTCACCCTGTTCCGTTTGGAATTTGGAAACACGTAAAACATAAAAGTTGTAGCCCTTTGAGTTAGCTTTCCAACCATATATTGTGGAGCCCAAATGGAGTTCTGAGCAAAAAGTTATGTCTATTTTACTAGACAGTGCGCAATATGCCTCCTCAAGCCTTCGTTCGTACTTAATTATCAAATTTGACCCCCGAACACGATCCCGGCTTAATTCCTTGAGCTTTTACTCAGACTTCAAAGCTTCAAATCACTTAAATTCATTCCATAACATCTATATAGCTCGGAATCACACCTACAAGGCATAAAACACACAATTAGTGCAAAACACTAGCGATTAAAGCGCAAACTCAATTAAAGTGCAGTAAATTCGAGTGTAATAAGCGACTAAAATATGCAATTATAGCCTATCATCAAAGAGGAACAAATAATTGGAATTGACTAGCCTATGTATCTTTGGAATATAAAAATTAGAAATTAAATATTATTGCATTGTTTAGCCTACTTACTGTATTGTTGATCATCACTTCTTCGAAATCCTCGGCGAGCCATAGTCTGCTGCGTTCTCCCGAATTCTATTGCAAGTTCACTATATATTTACCCATATCTTGAATTAGGTCATGCATTTGAATCTCATCATATTCAGAGATGGACACAAGAGATTTTTCAATTAAAATACGCAATTCGTATTCTGCTCCAATATGACAACTCTCAAGAACTTGCATGGCGTAATCTTTTTTTCTCCTCGCAAGATGCATGCAATATCTAGAAACATCTCTTGTTGGATGGGCTCCAATCCATCATAACTGATCTTGAGCTTTTCAACAATTTCCGAATTTGAATTAATTTTCATGTGCTCTATCGCACTTTTCCATTCAGTTAAGCCTAGGTTATGCAGCAAAAAACCCCACACTTTGAGGGCTAAAGGAAGGCCTTTAGCATAATTTACAACCTCCAATGAAAGCTCCTTAAAATGCTCATCTGGAAATTCTTTTCCAAAAGCATACTGATTGAACAATTGCATGGATTCATAATCAGGTAGTGCAGTCACTTCATATATTACACTACATTTCCCTATCAAATGCTTGTCTCTAGTTGTTACAACAACCCTACTGCCATTACCAAACCAACCAATATCACCTGCTAAATACTCTAAATGATCTTTATGATTTATATCATCAAGCACAATTAACACCTTCTTAGAGAAAAGTCTGTTCGGAATCATCCACTTCCCGTCATGCTTATTAGTGACGTAATCATTTTTTCTTCTTAACAATTCAGAGAGAAGGGTGTTTTGCAAAAAATGCAATTTTTCATTTTCTTTAATATCCGCAAGGAAACAAGAAGCTTCAAATTGATGAGATAAATTGTCAAAAATGGCTCTTGCTATTGTCGTCTTCCCTACACCGCCCATGCCCCAGATCCCCAATATGATCCGAACATTATTGATTCCTACCTTAAGTAGGGACTTTAATTTCTCCAGATGAGTATCTGTTCCGACAATATCTCGCAAAGAAGACAAAGTAGCACGATTGCACAATTTGGAAATTTGGTCGACAATCTACTGAATATTCTCCGCTTCAATCCTACGAAAATAAAAAAATCAATTGTGGATAAATGTAAGAAAGTCAAGTATTAATACGCATTTCATAATTAATTTTTTTGTTTACATAGGGGTAGGGGAAAGGGAGAGAAACTAAATATTGAACTGAGCTACTAAATATTGAGCTACTAGAGTCAAGGAATCGAACTCTCGTCAACTAGGCAAATAGCCAACAAACTGAGGTTAATATGTTTTTTATTTATTCTCTCTAATTATATTGATAGGAACAATACCTTGTTATTAATAGAGACATATATAACAACCATCATTCCTTTTTTTCAGGAAAATAAAAATAAAAACATTTTTAACGTCTAAATGACAATCAATGAAATTAGATTGTGTAAGCAGTATTCTTAACAAAATAAATTGATTAAGCCTCCACCTTTTAATTTTTATTTTGTAAATATGATAAATTTATTTAGTGTCTTTTCTGTTTAACTCCTTTTTTGAGGTGCAGATTCTTTTTCTATAGTAAAATATGTACTCTTCACATAAGCAACCACAGTTGAAAGAAAATTATTCCTTTTGAGCTCCTCACTTTGCTCCTATAGTAACTTGAACCCGCAACCTAAATTATTCCTTAGTACTTGAGCAAACCTCTCTTTGTAATATTCCATTTTTTTCATTGTAAGAAATTACTATGTGTTCTTAACTCACCCGTCACGGACATCATATCCTTTTAGATTTGCGGCAGCAGTTAGAGCATTCCTCCATCTTTGGACCTTCTGCATTCCTTCATCATCATCCTTATATCTTGTTTCTGTGTTTGTCAAAGGCTTCGCCAAAGCTCTCCCTCTGGTTTCGAACATGTGCGAGTTCCACATCATAGAAGACTGATGTGACAGTCTTGTTAGGTGTTTGCCATAATTTTCTTTCCAGATTTGGTTTTCCTATCTCTTGAAGGAAAGCAACATAATTACCTTAATTGGGTTTTCTTTTTTGTAAAAGGAAATTATAAATTCTTCCATATTTGGCTAGTCTCTTTTCTTGTAGGAAAAGGTTTGGAATTCTATAAATTGAGGATCCCTCCTTCTCATTCAGTAGCATCCACAATGTAGCCATAGGGGGCTTGAGAGTCTTGTTTAGGGGGAGAACTTTACGGGACAAGTGTTAGTGTGTCACTTGTGTTTGCCTCTTCGTGAGGTTGTTCTCTCGATATTTTGTACTCTCTTTATTATAGTGGATTGCTCATCTCCGTCGTGGACGTAGGTCAGTTGACCGAACCACGTTAAATGTTTGTGTCTCTTTTGGTAGATTTCTCTTTTGTTATTCGATTTATCGTCGCTCAAGGTTTGCTTTGCTAGCTTCCGCATGACACCTGATTATTTCGGTCCTAACAAGTCTGTCCACATTGATCCTTGCATTCCATGATCTTTACTAACTCATCTAAGCACCACCTCGATGTTGCATAATTCTTTGAGAAAACGACGACCGCAACTTGAGACTGTTCGATAGCTTTCAAGAGTTCATCTGATATTGATGAACCATGCTCTAGCCTTTTATCATCTTGAAACGTAAATATTCCACTGTTTTCCAAGCATTTGAAGAGGTGACCTGTAAAGGTTCTTCGAGTATCTTCACCTCTAAAACTTAGAAAGACATCGTAATTCCACCGTGGAAACTGTGAAGTACTTGTAGAAGTAGAAGATGATGAACTTAGAAAGACTTCGTGTGGAAACTGTGAAGTACTTGTAGAAGCAAAAGATGATGCCATTGATTCAGTTAATTATCTGAAAAGAAAATAACTTGTATGTGGATAAGTTGTAGTTGTGGTAAGAGATCAACTAATAATAATAGGAGAGAAAGAAATAAACTAGCTACTGGCACTTCAAATAAGAAATAGCTATGGCTCTACTCTATAGAATTATTGATACTGG
The DNA here is from genome assembly GCF_001879085.1 of Nicotiana attenuata. Lineage (NCBI taxonomy): Eukaryota > Viridiplantae > Streptophyta > Magnoliopsida > Solanales > Solanaceae > Nicotiana > Nicotiana attenuata. The sequence continues at coordinate 105,789 of NW_017673569.1, forward strand.
GTTTTCTTTCAACTTTAATAGAAGGAAGGTGGAAACTCCTACAAAGATCACTGTATAGTACACAATGGTCAGCTAAAAGTACAAGTGGGTGCATTGAATTGAATTATTGCTCTAAAGCACAAACACAAACGTTCCTCTCTCTCTTTTTGCCAAAGAAGAAGGACCCCATTGATTGAATTTCTTTTTCTATTTTAATTTTCTACGGAGATTGACAAAGTCATTGTCCACCAAAATATTTAACTTCTCAGTTTTTTTGGGTAATGAACACAAAATGAAATGACTTTTGGATAATGAATACGAAATTGAATGACTTTTACGTAACAAAAAAAATAACTTTTAGGTAGTGAACACAAAATTAAATGACCACCTATATAAAAATTTAATCGCAGATTTATTCCCAATTTATTAAGGTTAAGAAAATTATAATAAAGTTTCGACAAAACTGTACAATATATTGTGGAACATATCATTCTGAAAAAAAAAAAAAAAGGAATTGTCCTATTGATTCAACCTTTAACCCTGTAGGTTTGTAAAAGAAAATGCGTGACAAGTCATAGACACGTCCCAAAAAAAAAAAAGACTTCTATTGTCAACTAAGGGTGTGTTTGGTATGAGGGAAAATATTTTTTATGTAAAATATTTTCCTAGAAAATGTTTTCATGAAAAATGAGTGGTTTTATCACTTATTTTCCTTTGTTTGGTTGGTGAGTGGAAAATATTTTCCGGACAATATTTTCTATTGTTTGATTAGAGAGTAGATAATATATTTTTTTTAGCAAAATATTTTTTATGCAACTGAAATTTGAAAAAGAAACTATAAAACAATAAGAAGGTTACAAAAGTTCTCCAAATTGGCTACACAACAAGTGCCAAACACGGAGCAACAACAAATCAATTGAAGAAAGAGGAGAATCCACAAAAATGAAGCTGTTGTTCGAGGCTCGAAATCAGATGCTACGAGCCTCCAAATCCCATCTCCACCATTCAGATCAAAGACCAAGATGTCACGAACACTTTAAAAATTTCAGCCCGATCCAACGGTTAACGAATCGGAAAACGCGATTTGAAGTTGGCTGGTCGGAATAAAAATCTGCAGCAACACAAATACTTTTCTACTCTATTCTCTCTTGATGAAAGCTCTCTCAAAAACTACTCTTATGTGCTTAAGTCTTTCAAATACTTGTATCAATGAGCATAGAACAATTCTCCAAGGTTGTCCTATTTATAGATCATGAGTGGTGCTTTCTCTTAAAGCCAAAACCCACTCAAAATAGGAATAAACACCGAATCCAATTTCGAATAGAATTTGAAACCAAAAGAGAATAGGATTAGGCCATTGGGCCTTTGTCTGGACAATATGGGCATGTGCCCAATAAACTCCCCCTCCAGCCAAGGGGCCAAATGTGTCTTCAAGTAGAGGAACTATTGACAGGCTTTGCCTGCCAATTTTCTGCAAAACGCATGCTTTATCTGCAAGCTTAACGACGAAGTCCTCAGGCTGCTCTATGTAAATCTCCTCATTTAAATCACCATGAAGAAAAGCAGTCTTGACATCCATCTGCTCAACCTCTAAATCAAGACTTGCGGCTAATCCTAAAACCACACGAATAGAAGACATCTTCACAATATGGGAGAAAATTTCATCAAAGTCAACTCCCTTCTTCTGGCCAAAATCTTTAACAACTAACATCGCCTTGTATCTAGGCGCAGAGGTATGGTTATCTTGCTTTATTCTGAATATCCATTTGTTAGATAAAGCTCTATTACCTTTCGGTAATTTCACTAACTCCTATGTGCCATTCTCATGGAGTAACTTCATCTCATCTTCCATGGCTTCGATCCGCTAATCTTTGTGAGTATATTGCATGGCTTCATCATAATTCTCAGGTTCTCCCATGTCAGTCAAAAGTACATACTCATCAGGAGGATAGCACATGAATTTTTGCTTCTCCCTTGTATATCTTCTAAGAGAGGTTTCAGGAGCATTCGAAGTAATTACCTGAGCAGGAATTAGTTGCTGATCAACCACAACTTCATCAACTGGAGCATCCATAACATCTACATCATGATGATCATTTTGATCTTGATCACTATCTCCATCATCGTCTTGGGTTCCTTCATGTGCAATAGGTGCCTTAGCAATTGAAACTGGATCAATATCAACTAAGCTTTCATTACTCTGAGAATCTATCTTCTCAGATTTGTCAATATCTTCAATAGTTTGGTCTTCAAAGAATATTGCATCACGACTTCTAATAAGTTTATTGTCAACTAAATCATAAAAACGATACCCAAAATCATCTTGACCATAACCGATAAAGATGCACTGCTTAGGTTTGACATCCAGTTTCGATCTCTCATCTTTAGGAACATGCACACAAGCTTTATACCCAAAAACTCTCAGGTGATCATAAGAAACATCTTTGGCAAACCAAACTCTGTCTAGGACATCACCATCCAAAGCAACAGCCGGAGACAAATTGATAACATAGGCAACAATGTTAAGTGATTCCGCCCAAAATGTATATGGAAATTTAGCCTCTGAAAGTAAGCATCTAACTCTCTCAACTAGAGTTCTATTCATCCTCTCTGCCAAACCATTCAATTGAGGCGTCTTGGGCGGAGTTTTCTGATGACGAATTCCTTGTTCCTTACAATAGTTATCAAAGGGACCAGAATATTTACCACCATTGTCAGTGCGAATACATTTTAATTTTTTCCCCGTCTGTCTCTCAACAAAGGCGTGAAATTCCTTAAACACACCAAGTGCTTGATCTTTAGATTTCAAAGGATACACCCAGAGCTTACGAGAATGATCATCAATGAAGGTCACAAAGTAAAGTACACCACCTTTTGACTTTACTTTAAAAGGACCACACAAATCAAAGTGTACTAGCTCCAATAATCAGGCTTTCTTGAGGGAGGATGGCTATGAAAGGAAACCCTTTTCTGTTTGCCAGCTAAACAATGGATACACCTTTTCAACTTTGCTTGTTTCAATCCAGAAAGAAAACGTTTCTTAGCCAAACATGTAATCCCCCTATCGCTCATATGACTCAATCTTCTGTGCCAGAATTATGATAAAGTATCACTTTCCACCAAATTTATTGTGTCATTAAGAATAGAGACCCGTGTCACATATAAATAACCAGACGTTACTCCTCGAGCCACTACTAACGAGCCCTTGGTGAGCTTCCATTGGCCATTAAAGAGGGCATTATGGTAACCTTCATCGTCTAATCTTCCTGCGGAGATCAAATTGAAAGGAAAGTCTGGAGCATGCTAGACATCTTGAAGAACTAACGTTGAACCATTATTAGTTTTCAAACAAACTGTGCCAACACCAAATACCTTAACTTTACTGGCATTGCCCATCTTTAACACTCCAGAATCAACAGGAGTATAAGATGAGAAAATATCTTTTATTGGCGTGACGTGTGAGGTAGCTCCAGAATCTACTATCCAGCTAGTCTCATGGGATACCAACTTGATGACGTTTTCATCATAAGCAAAAAGAAGGTCATCTCGAATAATAGCAGCAATATTGTTCTCGTTATTTTCAGCTTTCTTTCCTTCTCTAGTGTCTTGATTCAACTTGCGGCAAAATCTTTTGATGTGTCCTTTCTTGCCACAGTGGTTGCATGTAATATTATAGTATTTGGACCTTGACTTACTTTTACTTTTACCTCTATTCCTTGAGCCTCTTATTCTATCTCTCCCCCGGTCTTCTGTAACCAAGATATCTACTTGTAAGGACGAATCCTGAGATTTTCTCCTTACTTCCTTGTTCAATACACCACTCTTGGAATATTCCACGGTCACCTTACCTGCAGGAGCTGAATTTGTCAAAGAAACACGAAGAGTTTCCCAAGAGTCAGGCAGAGTATTAAGAAGCCAAAGTCCTTGTATATTATCATCAAAATTAACTCCCATTCCAGACAGCTGATCAAGGACGTCCTGAAAATCATTTATGTGATCAAGGATAGGGTTGCCTTCCTTGTATTTAAAGGTCATCAATTGCTTTAGCAGGAATAACTTGTTGTCTCAGTTTTTGAAGCATAAAGAGCCTCTAGCTTTTCCCACAATGATCTTGCATGTGTCTCGTTCACAATATGGTTGCGAACATTATCTTCAACCCATTGGCGTATATATCCACATACTTTTTGGTGCTCGAAATCCCAATCTTCATCAGATAAACTCTCGGGTTTAAGAGCTGCAAAAACGGGTAGATGCATCTTCTTAACGAACAACAAATCTTTGATCTTGCTTCTCCAAACATTATAATTTCTCCCATTTAAACATACCATCTTGCTCATATTCGCCTCCATTCCGTAACAACCCGGATAAATAACCAAGGCTCTGATACTACTGTTATAGCGAGGAAGAGGCAAACCCGAAAATAAAGAAGATAAAGAACACCAAATTTTAACGTGGAAAACCGTTCAAATCGAAGGTAAAAACCACGGGATCACAAAGATCCAAAAAGTTTCACTATAATAATAAGAGAGTTACAAAATTTCTCCAAATTGGCTACACAACAAGTGCCAAACACGGAGCAACAATAGCAAAAAGAGCAACGACAAATCAATTGAAGAAAGAGGAGAATCCACAAAAACAAAGCTGCTGTTCGAGGCTCGAAATCAGATGCTACGAGCCTCTAAATCAGATCTTCACCGTTTAAATCAAAGACCAAGATGTTACGAACAATTAGTCAAAAATTTCAACCCGATCCAACAATTAATGAATAAGAAAATACGATTTGAAGTTGGCTGGTCGGAATAAATATCTGCAGCAACACAAATACTTTTCTTTTCTCTTCTCTCTTGATGAAAGCTCTCTCAAAAATCACTCTTATGTGCTTAAGTCTTTCAAAGACTTGTATCAGTGAGTATAGAACAATTCTCCAAGATTGTCCTATTTATAGATCGTGAGTGGTGATTTCTCTTAAAGCCAAAATCCACTCAAAATATGAATAAACACCGAATCCAATTTCGAATAGAATTGGAAACCAAAAGAGAATACGATTAGGCCATTGGGCCTTTGGTTGGACAACATGGGCATGTGCCCAACAGTTTTGACTTTTCAAGCTCCTTAAGAAAAAATAAATGAAATGCATAATTTACCATGATACCCATATTAATTGATGCATATTTTATTGAATTTGAGAAAATAATTTGAAATGAGTAAAAAATATTGTGGGTATAATAGGAAAAAAAATTCGCCTTCTCTTGATATGCGTAAAGTGACAAGTAAAAGTGAAAATTTATTTTTAGTATTCATTCCAAGTAAAAGTTAATGGAGGGAGTAAATAGGAGACAAGAAATAAATAAGCTATTATATGTGGTAGGGTCTCATTGAGTATTACTACTGGGCCGGAAGCATATGCTCTCCTCCCTAGATCATATATATAATATTGGGTGCATCAGTGTAAGTGAGATTGTGAGTTTAAATTTTATGTCAATCTTTTTTTTTTTTCTCTCCGAAACTAGGCATCACATGGTACGTATTAATTAAGTACAATTTATTTTCTTTCTTTCTTTCTTTGGGATCCATTCTTTCAAATTTTCACATATTGAAATTTTCATTTTTTGTTTGTCACCGAAAAATCTTATATGATTAAATAAAATGTGCATATTAAACTAGTGGATAAGGCAGCATATAGCATGCTATTGAGTTCAACTGATCTCAATATTTTAAGCGCGGAGTGTGGATATAGATGTAAGAAAATTACTATTAAAAAATAATAATTTTGAACTTATAGTTCCAAAAGTGTAATGGGTGCAATAGTAAGGACCAAACGTTGAACCCGTACAATTTATATCCTGGATTCAGTACCTCTTCATAACAGTGCACCCAGCGTCAACAGTTTATATATAGGTAAAATATTAGGTTTTAGAGGCATATAACATATACTGAACACCCTTTGTCGGAATTTTTCTTTTTCTTCTTTCAAGTTTGAACACCCTTAGAGAAATTTCTGGTTTCGCCACCGAATGCACCAATCTTTCCAAAATCCTGGATTCGCCTTCGATTACTCCTAATAGAAAGTAAATAATAGGATTTTTTGTGAAGCTTCTTCTTAATATTCTACTCTAGTTGATTAGAATTATTATTGTTACTACTGGGTTTTCTTTGAACTTTAATAGAAGAAAGTAGAAAACCCCCTATATCAATGGACAACTAAAAGTAGAAGTGGATATATGAAGCTACAAAGAAAGCTCCAGTTGATTAGTATTTTTATTGTTATAGAGGTTTCTTTGAATTGTAATAGAAGGAAATAGGAAATTCCTCAAAAAACCACCCACCCTCACATGCGGATCTAGTGTAATGATTACGCATTAACGTGAATCTAAACTTTTGTCTAGACTCTATATTTTTATTAAAAGTTTAACTTGAAACTCAGTCCGTAGATCGGTTATTATTGTATATTAACTTGAGATTGATATAGAAACTCATAAACATAAAATCCTGCATCTGTCTCTAAACCTCCCTGCACTAAAATCCCATTGTAATATGTACACAATAGACAACTAAAAGTACAAGCTGATATATGAAGCTACAAAGAAAAGGAAGGGTAATATCCCAGTAATTTCCTTTGTCTCACCGACAATAGTTGCACTAATCCAAAGCAGTATTATGATCTTATTTTCTTTGTGCAAATAGAAAGTGACAACAAATGTAGGTCCATAAATCAGAAGGAATCTTACTTTTCTCAAATACTTGATATAAAAGAATCAACTACAATAATTAATTAAAGGCCAAATACATATCCAACACCTGAAACAAGATGCCAAGAACTCAATGTTAGTTCTATGAAAAGAGTGAGAAAATTGTATGTGAAAAAATTATGATTGTGGTAAAAGTTTATGACTAAGTATCACATGGTATTGCCTTCTAACTCCTTGACAAGCACTTAGAATTTTGGGCCATATTTGTGGAATAACATGAGGTTTCTCGTAATCCCATTAACCTAAACGATTCCTACAGAGTCCCTCCTCTAAAACTAAGCTTTAATGCATCTGTTTTTATAGCACAACTAGCCAAAATGACAATTCAAAGGTCCCCTATTTACATGACCAAGAAGGGAGAAGCACATGGTTTTGCTTCTAACCTGCAATTGCTCATCTAATGGGTGAGAAGTAACCAAGTATGAGCTGATATATCAATACTAATAGGCCCCGGTTGTCGATCAAAGTACAGAAACGAAGAAACTTTGCTTCATCTACAAATTTAAGGCCCCATATCAACAGGCATCAGCACATGGCTTTGCCTTTTGTTGTTAGTAGCAACTTCAGCTCCAACTCAAAGCCTGTCTACAACCTCTTGTATAAATAACCCCCTTTTCTATGGACATTTTTCATCATCAAGTAAAAGCAATATCTATTCAGCCATCAAAAGTTTCTAAATTGCTTGTTTACTTTCTTGCTTCCTAACTTTCAAGAAAACGAAAAATGGAAAGAAAGACAATTCTCAGTACTAAGAAGCTAATCAAAATGGCAAGGAAATGGCAAAAGTTCGCGATCAAGCAGAGGAAGAGGATTTCATTTCCAAGAAATGGTAGTGATGCAGACAGTTGTAGTACATCTTCATCCTCTATTGCCGGAAAAGGCCATTTTGTAGTCTATACAATTGATCAAAGGCGCTTCGTTATTCCTTTGGCTTATCTTGAAAATGAGGTCATTATGCAACTTTTAAGCATGTCCGAAGAAGAGTTTGGACTACCAAGTGGTGGTCCTATTACATTACCCTGTGATTCGGCGTTCATGGACTACATCATGTCACTGATCAAGAAAGGTGTAACTGCTGGAGATCTTCACAAAGCATTGCTCCTCTCAATTCCTTCATGTTGCTGTTCAACTTCTTCCTTTCACCAAGGAAGTGGAAATCAACAGATTCTTGTTTATTGAGTCATGACATCATGTTTTGTAAATAATAGCTTAAAATAGACTTCATAGCTGTAGAAAAATAGGCAACTGAAAGCTTGTATCATTGCAGACTGGAATAAAGCTTTATCTTGAAATTAACTCACTTTGCAATTTGACAATTGAGAAGCTTTAACATTCTCATGTTGGAGTAGCACTATTATTTTATTGCAGGCAATCAACTTTGTCCATTGAAACTTACATTTACAGACATATGATCACACCAATGCAAGGGATTATCTACCCCACCTCCTGTATGGGATAACTAATACCACCATTTTGGTATAAAATTTATACCAGTATTAGATAATACCCACAACCAAACATGGGATTAATATTCTTATCCCGGTAACCAAACGACCATGGAGTGTTCCTCTTGCGGACATTCTTTCCGGTTAAATTTCATACCGGATCAATCCATATTGAAAAGGAAGCTGCAAATTACAGCAACCATTTTAGAGTGTAATGATAAAGCCCAGTGATTCCTCCTATAGGACACTATCCGGGCCACCACTTCAGTTCTTATTTCTAGTAACAGGTCATTCATGATTCATATCCAAATATACAAATGGATCCTACAAGTTTTCCTCAGGCAATAATACCAGAGCCCAGGTCTTAAGAGATGGTGACATGGTCACAAATATATCAAGATATTTACATGTGTATTTTCTATTAGCTTAAAGCATCAAATTCTGCACTTCCCCTAGCCTCCAGTATTCAAGTCAAGAAACTAAGCTGAACATGCCCTTTTCTCACACTGCACTCACAATCATGTGATTTAATACGTCGTTTTCGCTACCACTAGACAAGATGTGGAGTTCATCTGCTCAGAAGCATGTTCAGTTTTATTATATATCTGGAGAATGTAAATTTAAGAATATTATGACACAACCACACAAAGTAGGTCGGAGAGCTGTAAATAGTGATAGTAGTACTTAATTGCTGGTGTCAATAGAGCCAGCAGCATAATTGTGCAAAATGTCAACACATCCATCTAATGAATTAGGAAACATGAACATATAAAAGTATTGAGTCTTCTAATCAAGTGACTTGAAAAAATTTGCTTCTATAAAAATTGGCAGGAGGTTAGTCATTTTAACTAACTTTACAAGCAGAAAATCCTTGTTTTCTACTACTAGTATAAAAAAGATTAAGAAAAAAATAAGGAATTTGTTTCCCTCATTGTCAAGTCCCACTTAAATGGAAGTGACATCTCTACTATCTCTCATTTCTAAAACTATTGCTTTACAAAATTCCATGAGCAGAAGAATAATCTGCACCATGGTTCTACTCATAATCTCCTCAAGCGGGAGGTGAGATCAATGAACACATCCTCTTTGCAAGGTATTGTGAGACCGCCCATTGAATGATCAAATCCAAACTCTTCCTCAGCTTGAGATAACAAGTCTTGAAATAAAGGCTGACTCAAGTATGATATTGGCACGACAAATCTCTTCTTCTGGCTCTCTCCTACATATACTGCACAATGTCCTTTCGGAACACCTCCAGTTGTTGAAGACCTCCTTAGTGTAAACAATTAAAGAAAATAAAGGACAAGAACTTTGAGAATTGCACAGAAAATGGAAGTTTTTTGAATGTGAAAATACTTGTGTTTTATTCAAATGCTTTGGGTCTGATTATATACAAGTTTATGACAAGTTTCATATCCAAAAGTTTAGTGGTTAAGAGAAATTGGTGGCTACTGGTGAGAGACAATGGCACATGAAGTTTCACATGGTTTTGCCTACTCTCTTATTGTCAAATGTTTCAGACCATAAAAATTTTGTTGAAGAACAACACTAGGCCCTACTGTTTCTTACTTGGAGCAGAAAAAGACACCCTTAAAATAACATCCACAAGAATGGATAAATTTGATGATTTAGTCCAGGACCACCTGGTTTAGAGGTGAGGTGACAAAGAATGCCAAATAAGAATAAGCAACAGAAATACCACAAGAGAAAGAAAGATAACATGACATGAAATATCACATGCCATTGCCTTCTAACTCTTTGACAAGCACTTAGAAAAAAATGCCATATTTGTGGAATAACAACAAAATTCTCATAATCCAATTATATGCTTCATATTCTTGAATTACATCATATCACTCATCAGAAGAGGTGTAACTGTAGATCTTCAGAATGCTTTGCTTGTATCAGTCGCTTCCACTCGATGCTCATCAGCTTCATACCTTCAAGAACCAAGTCACCGGCAATTCCTAGTTTGTTGAGCTAACTTCAACTAGTTTTGTAAATGGATACATGATACTCAACAAGTGTACAGAATGTTAACATCTAATTGTTCATGAAAAGTCCTTAAATTTATCCAAACTGTTTTATTCTTTATAAATTGGGAAAATCTGATTGCATATTCGTTGCTCTCTATTAGTCTTGCACCTAGAATATATAGCTTGTGACTTTCACGATCACCGGGTAAGTTGATAAGCTCAATTCAAAGAACGTAATGTCAAAAGCTTCATTAAATCATTCTTTCCAGTAAGAAGAAGTAAAAAAAAAAAAAAAAAAAAGACTTAATAGTACAAGTATACACCAGGGGCTTCCGCAAAAGACTGATTTCAACCAAGATGATTAGTTTCCATGTTAATGTTGTCTTCTAAGTAAATTGTAAACAGTTTATAAACAATTACATGAACAATAGCAGTAGGTATTAAATCCCAAGAAAAATTAGCAAATTTTGGACAGTGGAAAGGGCAGTTGATCCTTTCCTTTTGCACATAGGAAGACTTGATATCATAACTAATAAGTCAAAAGAAGATTAGAGAAGGTAGGAAGAAGTCTAATATTCGATGTGAAAGTCCCCTACCTACATGACAAGGCAGCCAGGTAGCACATGGTTCAGCAAACTTAATCTACAACGATAACAACTACGCCTCAGTCTCAAACAAGGGGTCGGCAATATGAATCCTCATTCTTTTCATTAAGCTTAACTCATATCATCATCGTTACCGAAAAACATAAAAGTGCAAGTAAATTGGCAAGCTTTACGCAAGCTGCTAACCTAACGCAACCTTCCTCCTTTATCCGAACTTGGGACTTGCAATGTAAGCAAGCTCACACTGGCAGAGTTGTTAAGCAAACTTAATCTATCACCGAGAGAACTAGTCTTCATTCAAAGGTCTCAAACTCTTCAAATTGGCGAGAAGCGGATGAAACAATGAATTGCAAAAGTTCTTATTTTTCAAGTCAAAATGAAAACGTTTGATAGTAAAAGAATTTCCTGGCATCTCTTTGACCAAAAATTCCTTCTCTTGGATAAAGCTTCTTCATTCATCTTCGGTACTAACAAGCCTTCCCTTTACTAAGCTTGGAGTGCTAACAAATATCTCTAGCTCCTCAACTTACAAGCTATAATTCCTGCTTTACTAGTGTACCGATTTTTAAGGGAAAATTGGGATTTGATTCCCTCTCCATTCCTTCTCAACCAACAAGTGAGATCAGTGGAATCCTCTTTGCAGAGGATTTGTGTTTTGTGAGACGACCATAATGATCAAAACCAAACTGTTCCTCAGCTTCTAACGAGCTTTGTCAACTCCTAGGCCGCTTTAATTGATTTTTTTTATTATTATTATTCGCTTTATAATATTAATTAACAATAAAATTAATCATATTAACCATAATTTGTTCATTAAAAGTATAACAAATGCTTATAGGCTCTTTGCTACAAGGACAACTTTGAAAAAAGAAATTAATTCCTTCTTGAAATTTAAACAAATCAAATATTATGAACCACAAAAAATCAAATAAAATGGACTAGAGAGAGTATTAATTGTCAAACAACTAAGCGCGTACAATAGAGAACTCTCTCCAGTTATGTTCTTAGATGATGTTGCTCGTTATTTTTTATGATTCATGAGAAAACTCTGAAGCTTGCTTGCCTTGAAATTCTAAAATAAATCTAGGCTACAATTTCAAAAGGCTAAAAAAAGAAGTCATAATGCTAATTTCCATCAAACAGTCATGACTGTCAGAACCGTCTTCACCATACAAGGTTTCAAGATCTATGCATTCCAATTGAGATGAAGACGTGATATCGACACCTGCTGCACTAGGAATAGGCGGAGCTGTAGTAGAAGCAGGCGGTGGAGCTGCAGTAGAAGCAGGCGGTCTCGTACTCGTCTGACGAATTTTGTTCTTCCTCGGTTTTTTCAACTCAATCAACTCTTCGTTCAGTGCATTCAACTTTCTCGTCAACTCTTCATTCTAGTCAACTCTTCATTCTGTTTTTTGATAACAAATAACTAAATCATTGTTGATAACAATAAACAAAGAAAATAGCAACCTTCACAAAATCAGGAACCCAGTAGGTTTGTTTATTTTCTCTAGCAATTGATCCTTAATATTTTCCACCATAATAAACCCTCCCACAAAACATACATTAATACAGAGGTCAGTAGACATTATAGGTCATCAAAAAGAGAAAATAAATATTATAAGAGGTAAAATTCATGAATTTTCAATGTTCATGAAACTAGAAAAACAAGCCAGCAAATCAATCAAGAGGAAAGAAGAATCAAAATAATTGATACATACACAAAACTGACAACGGAGCTTAATAATCTATAGATGGGGGAAACATGCTTTAGGTGCTTGAACCACTGGTGATCTTTCTAGACTTTTTTTCCTTATATATGGTAAATACCTCGGGGCCAAACAATGGCTTCTAATTTAATAGATAGTACAACTTACCTGGAAAGATCTTTAATGCATTGCAATGGACCAAAAATTGAAAAATTTTCGAAGTAAGCCTGAACCGTTAACTTAGAGTCTATAAACTCTATCCATTGTGATTTGTCAATATTCTCAAGTCCGGCCCAAGGACCCTCAACTGATCTGTCACATATACGGCCAAGTTTAAAGAGCAATTCATCCGTTGGGAAGATATTCAGCATCTCGCAATCAGGTAGGCACTCTTGATTAAGAAGTAATGAAAACCCTAGATTTCTTCCTCAAGGGATCCATTGGCAAAACCCTAGATTGCAAAACAATCGAAACTAATGAAAATTAGGCAGAGTATTAGAACACGGGAGCCGTACCCATAGCCATAAGGTGAAGAAGAAGGGGTCCTTTTTTGGTTCTGAGGGTTGAAGATTCAATAGAATCAGGTATTTTGTTCTCTAATGGTGAAGAAGAAGAACGGCGGGGACTTGGAGCTTAGGGCTTCTCTTCTTCTCTCGCTACTGCTACCATTACTTATACAAAAAAAAAATAGTGTTGCTATTTTTTCATACTTGTTATTTATAGTATAACATGCTTAAATGATGAAACATTTAACTTCACTATTATCATTTATATTAGTAAGAGGTAACTTAAATAAATTGGATGTAAGACATGTATTTTCAACATGTTACCTTTGATTTTGTTGTAGAAAATATATTTACTAATATGAAATCTAAGTAATTTAATTCAAAGTTCTAAAATATTTTTAGTGTTAAAGAGTATATAGTCTTCCTTTCTTTCTTTCTTTCTTTTGTCCAAGGTTTATTGTAATTTTTTTTTTCAAACTTTAATATTGTCTAACTTAAAATAAAATCATAAAATCCATTATTAAAAATTTTTGGGGACCTAAATTAAAGCTTTACTAGTCTCCTAATCGAGCCACATGTCCCATCCCCCTGCTATTCTCAATCAAATTTTATTCAAGTCTCAATTAAGATAAGACAATAATCAGTGAATGTGTTATTTAGTTATCAAATGTGAATGGAACTGTTGAATAACACGTTAATGGGCAGTGGTCTATAAATAATTGTTGATCATTAATGAGGGCGGCTCAAAGGAACTGGTGGCTTAAAACTAAAATATATTAAAAGACCCTGAAATTCTTTCATAATATCCATATAATATTGAGACAAAAAAAGTGGTGAGAGAACAACGTATAATATGTGGGTTAGACGTAAGTCATATGGTATTGAACTCCCTCTAAAAAAATATAACATTAAATAAAAATGGTAAAAGGATTGAGCCTAGTATCGATCGTGTTTTGAACCTTACGATAATTGTCTCTGGGATTTCTTAATTAAAAAAAATGAGACACAAAAGAACTTGATTACTGATATGAGGATCTATCAAATGTGACAAAAAGGAATAGCTAATTTAGAGAATTTGATTTTAAATTAGAAAGTAAAATAGTAAACAATATGAAAAAAAAAAGAAGAAAGAAAAATAGAATTTATTTAATTTAGTGAGAGAAAAGTTTTATCCTATTAACTCATTCAATCCTACATCTACCAAATTTAAATAAATATTAGAATTTAAAATATTTTATCAATAATTTTATAAATATAAATTACATAAATTATATAATGATATAATAGTACTTTATATTTTTGGGGCCTTAAATATTTGGGGGCCTAAGGCAAGAGCTTCACTTGCCTTACCCTAGAGCCGCCCTTGGTTTTTCAAGGATGGGGTCTGATTCGAGTGAGATGAGAAGAAGAAGGAGTCGTGGAAAATTTTTAGGGTTTTGGAAAATGGGAGGTTTTAAAGAGGGGGGGGGGGACCCGTTTGG
>NW_017673569.1:123793-128884 GCF_001879085.1 Nicotiana attenuata
AATTGGCCGGGGGGTAATTTCATGAAGTTGTCTTATGATGAAGCTTGCGAGATTCTTGATGAGATGGCGGATACGTCTTCCGCATGGCAAAGTAGGGCCAATGTTCCTCAAGGTGACCCTACAGTTATTCATTTGCATAAGTAGTTACATGACCATGGACAAGCTATAGCGGAGTTGACAACTACTATGAACCAATTGGCTAAGGCACAGTTGCAACAAGTCCAAAACCCTCGCCAAGTGAACGCAATGGAAAGTGTTAATTTGCTTACCACCAAGAGATGGCAAAGGAGGCAACAAAACCAAGGGAATTCCGAGCAATTTGATGATGAGTGTGATGGGTTTCAAAATGAGGGTTATGATGAGCAAAATGAAGAGGTACAATATGTTAACAACTATCAAGGCAATAGAGGCAACTCTTCAAACCAACAATGGCGACCCCAAGGTAATTGGGGCAATCAACAACAAGGTGGTGGTAATTGGAAAAACAACAACGAAGGCGGTAATTGGGGAAACAATAATCAAGGCAACCAAGGGAATTGGAATGGTAATAACAACAATTGGACAATAATGGTCAAGGTGGGTGGAACAACAATGGAAACCAAGGCAACCGGGAGCAAGGCTTTCAAAGGCCCCCAATGTACCAATAACTGAACAATCTGCCTCCGTTTCAATATCAAGGATCTAGTTCTTCGGGTAATGATATAGGAAGAATAGAAATGATGTTCGAACAAATGATGAAGAAGAACCAAGATTCCGATGCTCAATTGGCTTCCCACAATACCTCTATCCGGAATTTGGAGGTGCAATTAGGCCAAATCTCTCAATCGTTAAATACTCGCCCTAAGGGTGCTCTACCAAGTGATACAGTAGTGAACCCGAAAGGTGGGAACAATCATGTGATGGCGGTTACAACAAGAAGTGGGAGAAGCGGTGATGTGCATGCCTCGAAAGATAAGTAAGTTGTGGATGATGATGTTGAGTTGCGAGAAAATGATGTACCTTTGATAGTTGAAGATGTGGTTGAGAATGAGTTGACCAATGATGTGAGGATTGACATTAATGAGGCCGAGGTGGAAACTCAAGAAGCCGTGAACCCATCTAGGGAACACATAATCGACATGCCGGAGCCGGTTGTGCCAAAAGTCAAGGCACCTTTGCCTAGTGTCACGACCCCAATCCCGGTCGTGACGGCGCCCAACACAAATGCTAGGCAAGCCCGACCAATTAAATACTCTCAACCCAAATACGCAATCCGTCAAAAAATAATACGATTAAAATACCAAAATGTCAAGGTTCCAATCCGAATCTAAGTAAAATAGTACGGAAAATAATAACGAATATCCAAACATTTCCCCAATAGATCTGGAGTCACGAGTCTAGAGCCTCTAAATGTAACAGAGTAATATATTCATAGTAATAAAGAAGTCTAGGATAGGGAAAGACAAATAAAATAAAGGGGAGGAGTCGGGTCCTGCGGACGTCATGCAGCTACCTCAACAACTCCTGAAAATAAACTTCACGAAAACAGCAAACAGCTCCACTAAGTCTCCGGAGCACCTGAATCTGCACACATGGTGCAGGGAGTAAAGTGAGTACTTTCAACTCAGTGAGTAATAAACATATATAATGGCTGAAAGTAAGAAATCCCGAAATATTACAATATAAAGCTATAATCAACGATTCAGCACGTTAAACGATAAAACAATAGCAAACAATGACAATTAAGGCCAACAGAAATAAAATGCATGAATGCAATGCAATGCACATGACCGCTGCGGCGCGCAGCCCGATCCATTTGGGTACCCGCGCTCACTGTGGGGGTTCAGACTCCGGAGGGGCTCCTACAGCCCAAGCGCAATATCATCGTAACATTCGCTGCGGCGTGCAGCCCGATCCACACTCAGTCCAGATATATATATGCATGTAAGCCACTCGGGCACAGTCAAATTGTTCATTTTTAGTTTCAATTATTAGGAATTATAGAGCTAAGTGTTTAAACCTTTATTTATTTACTAAACATTTCGAGGCAGTGTCTAACTCAGGACTGATATCATGAAATATGCTAAGCATCATGGAAGCAGTGATAAGGATCCCTGAAGGATGCAAATGATAGGCACAAAGCCCCAAACATATTCATAAAATCCAAGTAGGATGATTACCAAACAATTTCTAGTCAAGAACACAGTACGAACGTCAATCGGAACGGACTAGGTCACAATCCTCAGTCACAATCGACCTCGCACTCGTCATAGAGTACGTGTCTCGCCTCAATATAGCGTCACAATGTGATATACCGGGGTTTCAAACCCTCAGGTCATCATCTACATCTATTACTCACCTCAAGCCGGCCACAAGTCTAGCTCGCTATGCCTTTGCCTTTCGAATCAACCTCTTCGCACGCCGAATCTGATTAAAACCACAACGAATACATTACAATAGGCTAAAGAAACATAACCCAATCGAAAAGACTCGAAAAATATCGAAAATTGCGAAATTAGCAAAACCCGAGCCCCGGGCCCACTTCTCGAAATCCAGAAAACTTTACATCAAAATGATCCTTATCTCGCCACGAGTCTATACATATCAAACTCAACAGAATCGGAGTCCATTTGACCCCTCAAATCATCAATTTAAGCTCTCTTAAGTTTCAAGCTCTAACCTCCATTTTTAGCATTTAATCCCTTAAATTTCAGTGTTCAATCCATGATTTTACACTATATAAACATAATCCGAGTCCAATAGTTCATACCTGATGAAGCCCCTTCGAATTCTCTTCAAAATCGCCCAAGAAACCGCCTAAGCCGAAGTCCAAAATATTTTTCTTCTCTTTCAAATTCGTGAACCACTGTTCACATAAACCCAGACTTTTCCGCTTCTGCGGTTAATACGCCGCACCTGCGGTCACCGCGTATGCGACCAAACGATCGCTTCTCCGATCTCACTTAAATTCCCCCGGACCGCTTATGCGGTCTAGAAACGCTTCTGCGGTGGCCGCATTTGCGGATCCACGTCTGCTTCTGCGGAAAACCCTGGTCCCTCAAGGACCGCTTCTGCGACCAATAGGCCGCATCTGCGGAACCGCTTATGCGGTGCCTTTTCCGCAGATGCGGAAATGACAGAACCAGCAAACTTCAAACATGCAACAAACTCCGAATTCTCCGTTTAACCACCTGAATTCACCCCGAGGCCCCCGGGACCTCAACCAAAAGCACATACATGATCTATTACCTTATTCAAACTTGCTCGAACTATCAAAACACTATCGTTAACATCAAAATCCTCAATTATCCTCAAATCAAAGCCTAAGTTTCTTAAAAACTTCCGAATTACGCATTCGATCAAAAACCCGACCAAAACACCTCCGAATGACCTGAAATTTTGCACACATATCCAAAATCACCTAACGGAGCTACTGCAACTCTCGGAATTCCATTCCGACCCTTGGATCAAAATCTCACCTATCCACTGGAATTCGCCAAAATGCCAACTTTGCCAATTCAAGCCTAATTCTACTCCGGACCTCCAAAATCACTTCTGATCGCACTCCTAAGTCACAAATCACCTCCCGAAGCTAACCGAATCACCAGAATTCACATCTGAGCCTTCTAACTAATAAGTCAACGTCCGGTTGACCTTTCCAACTTAAGCCTTCCTTAAAGAGACTAAGTGTCTCATTT
The DNA here is from genome assembly GCF_001879085.1 of Nicotiana attenuata. NCBI lineage: Eukaryota > Viridiplantae > Streptophyta > Magnoliopsida > Solanales > Solanaceae > Nicotiana > Nicotiana attenuata. The sequence continues at coordinate 127,471 of NW_017673569.1, forward strand.
CCTATCCAAACCAATTCAATTCAACTATAACTCACTCGTTGCTGATAATGAAACATGAAGAAGCAGTAAATGGGGGAAACGGGGCTGTAATACATGAGACGACGGGTCGGGTCGTCACATCCTCCCCAACTTAAACTAACGCTCACCCTCGAGCGTACCCAGAGTTGTCCTAGAAGCTAACCAACAGCTGAATAACTTTACCAAGCATATACCCGGGGTGATCTCACGTCACCCTATCTCATATAGGTCCGACAACACAATATAGCCGAAATCTCACAGTCCATTTAAACCATAAACCATAGAACCACATTGCACTTTCCGAAATCATACACAATATCAGAACGTCACATATATACCCAAAATAAACCCGAACCAGCTGTAATAACCCATACTTGCAACCTCAGGTGAAATCATATGATATACCACATAATCCAAACACTCAAAACGATAGCCTCTATTTGCAGCAGTTACCCATAATAACCAAATACCAATAGAAAACCTTTTATTAGCTAAAGTCTTATTCCAACACTTCCATATACTGCCAACAACAAATGAAACACGCGATAAACCGTAACCATTCCTCAGATCAACCATCATGAAGCCACTTCCATTTGACTAATATCACAACAGATTTCCGGGCCATACCTTGATATTATCTCTCTAACAAGCTGCAATCAATTCTGTTCGTATTCATTAATGACTCTAACGATCACCTCGAATCCAACACACCACTCTGGTGATATGATACCTCAATACAGGCCTAAGCCACAACTTGCATAATACGCGTACCAACAAGAAACGACCTGAATATACTCAAATCATGAAAATAACTCAATCAAAAGAGCTGTACTTCAAGCTCATCAGTATCATCACAACACAAGGCTGAGACCCCGTCTCACATCATAGAAATAGAACACCTGAATCTACCCCGAAAGGTCATAACTCAACGCAGCCTCGCTACAATGCGCGTTCCTATCCAAACACTGTTACACATGGAGCACCTCAAGACACTGTGATCAAAATTCGACAGCCACACACAATTTGATGTCTGAAACCAAGGCAATTCATTGCACCCACGGTGAAATAAACAACATACGACACGCCACCTGATAGGTCAGAACCCACACTCCATTTACCGAGCAACATCCGATTACTCTTCCCGCTCGACTTCCACTATGAATCCCCAATAGATCTGCACCACGTGTGCCCATAACCAACAAATCATAACGCCTCACAGCACAGAAAAAGCAACTCATAGATCTCCCCAGATCACTAACAAGTTCAATAACGATCGAATCCACCTGTCCCTCAACAATACAACTCAAGACTAACCAAGCTAACTCAAGCTAAATACATAGCCACATTGGCCTGCCAAAAACTCAATACCAAGAAGCCTGAAGCTGCTCCTTCCACT
>NW_017673570.1:0-2329 GCF_001879085.1 Nicotiana attenuata
ATTAACTCCTAACACCTAATTATCCTAAAATAATAATTAAACCTAGATGATGATTACCACCACTAACAAATTAAAAGGAAAACTACTAAACTCAAAAATTAACTCCAAAATTGCAAATTAAACTATTCTGTGATTTTTCCTTTTTTATATAAAATACTTAATTACTAGTTAATTCTTAAAAATGCAAAGTCAAACCCTAAATGCAAATGCAACATATTTTTTGTATTTTTTCCTAATAAAAATGCACAAACGAATGCAAACATATAACAAAAATTGCAAACACTGGAAACAATTATTTTATTTTGAATTTCTGGGAGTGATTCATATAGGGCAAAAATCACGTGCTCACAGCTGCCCCTCTTTGCTCGGAAACACGAAGAGTTTTCGTGCAAAGATAAGTGAGCGGAAACAAGCGATTTTTGCCCGTTTGAATATTCCGTGTGAAGCATTTTGAAAACCGTCTGACCGAACCCTGCTTCAAAGGTTGCCTACATATCCTTGGCTAAAAAGGAATCAGGTCAGTGTAGTTCGGGAAGGTTTGGTAGCTGGGACTACCAGGAGCTGTGATTTCACTGCTGTTGCTGTTGCTGCTGCTCGTTGACCTCCTTATTACACCATGTTAAAATAAAAAGAAGCTAGCCTAAGCTATGATCTATGAATTACAAAAAGGTCCAATCTATGTCTTCAAACTTGCTCTTGTGTTGCTTTGAACTTGTATTCTTCCGATGGAGTTCTTGCGTTGTTGCCTTGAATTGTGGTAGTAGATGTTTCGCTATTCCTCTGAGTGATGCTTGACTATTGAAATTTGGAATATATGCCTCTATTCTCCAGGCGGACTCCTGATTGCTGCACTTGAAAAGTATTCCCTTGTTCTCCAGGTGGGCTCCTGACTGCAACGCTTGGAAAATATTCACTTGTTCTCCAGGTGGGATCCTGACTGCAACAAAACAAACAAAGAAAATTTTTTGCCCCAGTTTGGTGGCTGGGCACGGCATGTTATCAAATATTAAAAATAAAAAGCTAAAATTCTAATTGTACTTCCCTTGTTATCCAGGTGGGCGCCTGATTGCTGAAGCTTGAAAAGTATTCCCTTATTTTCCAGGTGGGCTCCTGACTGCTGAACTTGAAACATATTCCCTTGTTCTCCAGGTGAGCTCCTGACTGCAACAAAATAAACAAACAAAGAAAATTTTCTGCCCCAGTTTGGTGGCTGGTTACAGCATGTTATCAAATATTAAAAATTAAAAGCTAAAATTTAATTGTACTTCCCTTGTTCTCCAGGTGGGCGCCCTACTGCTGAAGCTTGAAAACTATTCCCTTGTTCTCCAGGTGGGCTCCTGATTGCTGAACTTGAAAAGTATTCCCTTGTTCTCCAGGTGGGCTCCTGACTGCAACAAAATAAACAACAAAGAAAATTTTCTGCCCCAGTTTGGTAACTGGGTACAGCATGTTATCAAATATTAAAAATTAAAAGCTAAAATTTGAATTGCACTTCCCTTGTTCTCCAGGTGGGCGCCTGACTGCTGAAGCTTGAAAAGTATTCCCTTGTTCTCCAGGTGGGCTCCTGATTGCTGAAGCTTGAAAAGTATTCCCTTGTTCTCCAGGTGGGCTCCTGACTGTAACAAAATAAACAACAAAGAAAATTTATGCCCCAGTTTGGTAACTGGGTACAGCATGTTATCAAATATTAACAATTAAAAGCTAAAATTTGAATTGCACTTCCCTTGTTCTCCAGGTGGGCGCCTGACTGCTGAAACTTGAAAAGTATTCCCTTGTTCTCCAGGTGGGCTCCTGACTGCAACAAAATAAACAACAAAGAAAATTTCTGCCCCAGTTTGGTAGCTGGGTACACGGGTAAGTGTTAAACTGGATTATTCTACCAACTATTATAAGAATTTGAAAGGTAAGTCCTATTATCCAGGGATGTCCTGACAATTTCTAATAATTATGAACCTAAGTTATATCCCCTAGAGGTATTACCCCCACTACATTTGTTGTCTAAAAGGTCTTAAACTACTCCGCATTATCCAGGTGGGTCCTGACAACTTCTAGTTAAAAGATAGTTTTAACCTAAGTTATATCTACTGAAGGTACGACTCCCACTATATCTTGTTATCTGAAACGAACTTTAAAGCTACATCCCATTATCCAGGAGGGTCCTGAAAACTCCTAATTGAATCCTATCTTAAACGTGCAAACTTTGAAACCAACTTATATTCCTATTTATGCTAAATTATGCTACTCATGATTGTTTTGAAATTTAAACTAAGTCCCATTTTCCAGGAGGGTCCTGAGAGTTTCCAGTCATACCTGTTTTGGTCCTTGCTTT
>NW_017673570.1:5005-9201 GCF_001879085.1 Nicotiana attenuata
TTACCAATTGATGTTACCAAGTGACCAAAATAAGTCGACTCCAGAGCCTGCAAAAAATAATCAACCATCTCGCTTTCTTTCATTGGAGGGTCGACCCTCGCGGCCTGTTCTCTCCAGCGGAACCCATACTCCCTGAAGCTCTCCCCGAGCTTCTTCTCGAGTTTTATCAGTGACAGGCGATCTGGAACAATTTCTAGATTGTACTGAAAATGGCAGGCGAACGCTTGTGCCAAGTCATCCCAAGTATACCACCTACCATGGTCCTGTCGTGTATGCCACTCTAAAGCAGACCCACTTAGACTCTGGCTGAACTACGCCATCAGTAACTCATCTTTTCCACCTGCCCCTCTCATTTTGCTGCAGAATCTCCTCAGGTGGGATACCGGGTCACCATGCCCATCATACAGATCGAACTTAGGCATTTTGAACCCTGCTGGTAACTGAACATCCGGGAACAGACACAAATCCTTATAGGCCACGCTGACTTGGCCACCCAATCCTTGCATGTTCCTTAAGGATTTCTCCAGGCTTTTTACTTTTCGAAACATCTCTTCCTGCTCCGGGTTCTTAAGCGGCTTTTCAGTTTCCACCGGGAGCTCAAAGTGAGGGGTGTAGGAATATGGCTCGGGAGCTTTAAAGGTACGATTAGGAGGGTAGTACTGGCTATCGTGAGTTTGAAACAGTGGCTCACTGGAAGATCTTGGCAATGTGGCAGGTGGAGGTGCCACAAAGACGGGGGTGATTGGTGGAGGAGGATTTTGTTTGGGTGGTGGAGCTTGGGGAGGGTAGGAGGTGGTGCCATAACTCTGTTGGTAGAAAGGGAAAGCTGGAGATGAATTCACAGTAGGAGGCTCCTGAGACTGAGCCAAAGGTGGGATATAAGTTGGATTGGCGGGATAAACTGGCGCGGGCTGCCCCTTAGCCCAGGCCTGATGCATTTCGGCCATTTTCTGCCTCAACTTATATATCTCTTCCCTCATTGCATTAACATCCACCACCTCTACCTCTTTTGATGGGTCCACAATACTGGTATCTGATTCCTGGCCTGTCATGTTCAATTTGTCTTTTGACCGGGTGTTGTAGGAATGGGTTGCCAGAATGCCAATCAACTAACCACCTGCCTGGACTCAATATATAAACAACAACTTGGTTAGTGGTTAGGGCATTAACAGATTTGATAACCGCACGTTTGGGGAATGAATGCACCTAAGCAGTCAACGGATTCTATTATGCATTTGCTCGACTGCTTGCGTCATCCCGGCTTTCCTTATTTCCGATTGCAACTTTGTTTGGTTTTTGTTTCCTTTCTTCTTTTCTTTTTCCTCACTCTTGCCTTTGTTTCCTCTTTGTTCTTATTTTCTCATTCCCTCTTGTTTTGCCATTGTTTCTTTCGTTTGGTTTCTTATTTTCTTTTTGTTCCCTCTTTTGTTTTTCTTTCCTCTCTTGTTTTTCACCTCTTTCCTTTCATTCTTTTTCTTGTTTTTCCTTTTTTTTCTTTTCATTTAGTTACGGTCGAATCCTATGGAGATTGCCTATGTATCATGACCCCGCACGAATCAGACCAAGCGTAGTTCGTGAAAAATAAATGTAAAATAGAAGTAAAATGTTGTGGGATTTTCAATTTTATTGATAGCAAATACTTCGATTACAAACTGACAGAATAAAACAACTAATAGACTCTAATGAAGAGAAGAACTACAGACTCCACCATCCCTATTCTATTTCAAACGAAAATACAGACTCAATCAACTGACTGACTTTTAACGAAAAGAAAATACAGACTCAGACAACTGACAGACTCTAATAGAAAAGGAAGTACAGACTCAAATGATAGTCATGAATACATTAAAGCTCCTGGTGCCCGCGGGACATCGTTCGGTCTCGCCGCGGGCCTATATGCAAGTTCCCCTTGAAGTCTGTCCAGGTCACTCATTATCTGCTTCACAAATATCATCACCGATGCAAAGAAGGTGGTGCGAGTCATGTTCTCGCACACTTGGCATTTCCTAGTAATGTAGTGAGCAACGGTTAAGATTCTCTCTCTGATTCTGCCCTTTTCTTGAAGCAACCGCCCTATATGTTTGGCCCTGGCCTCCAAAGTCTGCTCGGCTACCTGTTTTTGTTCCTGGAGTTGTTGCAAGTCCATTTCTAATTGTGCCAACGCCGTGTAGCAGTGCTCTCTTTCAACCTTGAATTCTTTCGCCTGTTTGATCATTTTGTTCTCTGTGGCAATGACCCTTTTCTTTAATCCCGTGAACTCATTATCGTATTCTTCTTTCAACTGCTTAACCATGCGGGCCCATTCTTCCGCGTTTTTAGCCAATTGTTTTCGAACCCCGGCTAATTCCTTTTCTGCCTTGTTGAGATCAAAACTGTAGTCATTCACTTTTTGTCTTAGATTTTCGATAAGCTTTGCATCCTTGGCACTCCTAACGGGATTTTCGGCCGCTATCTTCATCTTTTGGATTTGGGCTCGTAAGGCTTCATTCTCTTAGGCCAATTTCTTCTTCTCACCCTCATCGGCTGCGGCTTGCACACTGATTTCAAACTGAAGGTCTCGGACTTGCCTTTCTAATTCTCCTATTTTAGCTCTGTATTCATTTTCTTTAGCTAACCAGGCCCATTGTTCTTGCGATGATTCGGCAAAATCCTGGAGGTGAGGTCTTTTGGTCGGCCTCCCAAATGCAACTTCCCTTCTATACCAGTCGTGATACTCAGGTGACACTTCTCCTTTAGATCGATCCCGTACACAAGTATTCGCCGCCAAGTATTGACATTCGCTCCAGACCTGGCAAACCTTTGCTTCAGGGAATTGGCCATCAGGACCAATCTCAACCACTTGGATACTAAGATCGTCATCTTTTGGCACTACTTGGCATCTCTCGAGTTGCCTTAAAACCCGATACGGAGCATAAGGCTGAATGCTCTTAAGACCCATTAAGAGGAAGTGCGGCCCCGCTGCTGGCATATATATGATTTCATTGACAGGTAACCATCCAAACGTCCACTCTATTTTGACTGGCAGTGAGGGACCGAAAGTATGATGTCCAACCCGTGACTCCTTCAGGCAGGCTGACCCCCTTAATCCTCGTATAAAACTCCTCTATACAGGTTTTCTCTGTAGACCCATAACTCAGGAACTGAGGACGATGGCACAGGTGTTCGGTCATCCACATTTGCAACAATAGATTGCATCCCTCAAAGAAGTCTCCTCCGGCTTTGCAGGTTGTAAGAGCGCGGAAGATTTCGGCTAATATCATGGGCGCAAGAGTGCTTTTGGCTTGAGTGAGTAGAGTGCTAACGACCCCGGCTATTTTTATGTCCATGTTTCCATCTTTCCTCGGGAATACCAAAAGCCCCAAAAAGACCACCATAAAAGCAAAACGCCTATTTTCTTCCCATTTTTGGCGGTTTCCTTTGCTACATATCTTGTTTTCCGGGTTGTTGAACCCTCCTATGTGGCCATATCTGTGGTATATGAAGTGTGGAGTACAAAAGCCATTCGCCAGATCTGTGTTGTGGACCGTCCTGCTTATCTTCACTGAGTCTAAGAATCTGTGCACAGCTACGGTTCTCGGGGAAACCAAGTACTTGTGTCTTAAAGGAACCTCAGCATTTCCGATGTATCCAGCTATTTCTTCTAAGGTCGGGGTGAGTTCAAAGTCTGAAAAATGGAACACGTTGTGTGCCGGGTCCCAGCATGTGACCAATGCTCTGATAATGTCTCCGAGGCACAATCTCCAACAAACCGGCCCTTTCAAATACTTTTTGACTTCATCTTGCCCTTCTCCTCCTAAGTCATTCCACTACAGACGCAACTCCAAAAGGATTTTATGCATGATTGTGAAAGGTTCATTTTGAATCGTGCTCATTCTGCACATTTATTAAGGTGACTTAATCACTCATTTTGACCTAAAAGGGAAAAATGACACTATTTTTTTCAAATTTCTAATTTAAAACAGACAGCCGGTTTTGCGGATACGGCCTTGTAGCACTTCGAGAAGAAGATTTTAAGGCTGTGGCCGCTAACCGTTGAAAATGACCCAAGGTGGCTGTTCTCGCAAAAACAGCCTTCCGGCGCCCTTTTAGGGACATTCGGCTTGTTTTAGACAAGAATGGCCTCACCTGACTTATTCATGACTAAATTAAAATTTTGCTATTTGGCTATTTGCAAAAGGGAAGTTGGACCCGTAGTG
>NW_017673570.1:9218-70274 GCF_001879085.1 Nicotiana attenuata
ATATTATGCTGGAGTTCCAGCATACCTATCCTGGAACTCCAGTATAATATGCTGGAGTTCAAGTATACTTATGCTGGAACTCCAGCATAATATACTGGCGTATTTTTTTGGGTTTTGAATAGTGTTTTCGCTCAGATTTATCTTTACATTAAAAGTAGTTAAATTTCGATCACTTTTAAAATTGGGCTATTTTTGAACGGGCACTTATAAGTTTGGCTATTTTTGAATTTCTCCCTAAAATATATGCGGCAATAGGCACGCTATAGCCCTTTTATATTGGTAAAAAAGGTATTCTTATTATCTTATATATATATATATATATATATATATATATATATATATATATATATATGTGGGATTGGTAATTGGTATAACATTAGAACTTCATTAATGAGTAGGACACTTGATTCGTATAAGAATTCCATGTGAATTCGTATTAGAATGAGGTTTTTGGTGTGACAATATCCAAAAGCCAATTATCTTTTTTAAAATATATTTTAACTTTTCGAGGGTAAAAAGATCTATTAATATTTCGGAGATATTTTTGTCATTTAATAATTAGCATAAAGTATTCGTGCTTTTATAATAAAATAGAGAAAGATATAGATATAGATAGATAGATAGATAGATAGATATAGATAGAGATATAAATATGGAGTATTATTATTATTATTCTTGAAAATTTTATGTTTTTTTCAATTTTAAACCAAAACACGCGTACCACATACGTTATCGTGGACGGTATAAACCCTCCGGCATAGCACTGAAGTACGGATCAGTAGAACCCTAAGGACCTGGATACCCACCGGAGGAACCCTGAACTGCTGGTGGCCTGTAAGAACTCTCCGATATGGCACTGAAATAGGGACGCACCGGAGCATCTCGAGCAGGTGGTGGTGATGAATGTGGAGGCCTACTGGGCTGTCCCCTCCCAAACTGACCTCTGCCCCTAGCTGGGGCACCTCTGAACTCCCCGCAGAATCTAGCCCTCTTATCTGCTCCCTACCCCTCAGACGGTAGCCCTCAATCCTCCGAGCAATCTCTACCACTAACTAATAAGGAGTCCCCATCTCCACCTCTCGGGCCATGTTGGCCCTGATGCCAGATTGCAACCCTGCGACAAACCTCCGCACCCTCTCTGCGTCAGTAGGAAGTATCATCAATGCATGGTGGGATTGCTCAGAAAACCTCGCCTCATAATCAGTCACGGACATCTGACCCTGCTCCAGCTGCTCGAACTGGTACCGCAGCTCTTCCCTCTCAGAGGGTGGAATATACATGTCCAGAAATATCTGTGTGAACTCGCTCTAAGTGATAGGAGGAGAACCAGCTGGCCTCCCAAGGACATACGACTGTCACCATCTGCGGGCCCTGCCCTCCAGCTGGAAAGTAGTGAAGTCAACCCCATGCGACTCTAATATCCTTATGTTGTGAAATCTGTCCCTGCACCTATTGATGAAGTCCTGGGCGTCCTCACGACGCTCCCCTCCGAAGATAGGAGGGTGTATCCTGGTCCATCTGTCTAATAACTTCTGCGGATCTCCATCCGCAGCTGGTTTGGGCGCGGGCACCCCTGCAGCGACTGGCTGAGCCCCGTCCGCGGGTAGTGCACACGGAGTCTGATACACTGCAGCTGCATGTCCGGGAGCCTGAGCAGTAGGGGTCTGTGCTCCCCCTCCCGCCTGGGATATAGCTGGATCCGCTGGAAATAAACCAGCCTGAGTCATAGTATCCATGAACCGCAGCATATGGCTCATGACCTCCTGGAAACCCGGTGATGTCATGAAGTGTGCCGAGGTAGGCTCAACTGCGGGCACCTCACCCTGATCCTCAGTGATAGGATCCCCTGCCGGATCTGCTGGTGGTGCTACTGGAGCAGCTCTGGGACGCCCTCGTCCCCTACCTCGGGCCAGTGCCCTTTCCCGGCCTCTGCCTCGGCCTCTAGCAATGGGGGGAGCAGCTCCTCCCGGGTCTGGAACATCGGCCGTGCGTGTCCTCACCATCTGTGAGAGAATAGAATAGGGAAATTTAGTACACTAACCACTGCACGATAGGAATTGAAGAAAGAGTAGTTTCCTAACACCCTATAGCCTCTCGAAGATAAATACAGACGTCTCCCCGCAAGACTCTACTAGGTTTGCCCATGACTTGTGAGACCAACGTGAACCTAGTGCTCTGATACCATGTTGTCACGATCCAATTTTACCTCAGGTCGTGATGGCGCCCAACACCGTTGTCAAGCAAGCCGACCCGGAATTTTTAGTAAATTCTTATTTTTACTTACCCAAAAACAGTTACAACACTTGTCTTAATTTATGCAATTTAAAGAAATAAAACATGTGATAATAAGCAGTATTCAGTAGTAATTATACAACCTCAAAAGAACTGTCTACTAAGTGTGTGCCAAGACCTGGTGTCACAAGCTATGGGCAACTAGTAGAATATACAAAATAATAGATCTATCCTACTGTCTGAAACAGAATAGACAGCCAAAAATAAGAGAAACTCCATCAGCTGCTGATCGGCACAGGAAGAGAAAGCAGCTCACCGTGGAAGTCTCGGACTAAAGTCAGTGATGCGCACCGGTCTGATAGCCAGATGTACCTGCCTCAGTGCCTGTACAATTAAGTACAGAAGCATAGTATGAGTACATAAACAATATGTACCCAGTAAGTATCCCGTCTAATCTCAAAGAAGTAGAGACGAGAGGTTGACTTGACACTTACTAGGGTCATTTAATATAATAATTGTTTTGCTATGCATAAATATCAAAATTTATATATGGTAATTTATGGCATGAAACGACAAGTCATGAATATAAATTCACATAGATATCATGCACACGTCATGCCGAGGTCGTACGGCCCGGTCCAACATAAAAGAAATGTGCACTGCCAGAGGATCGAATGGCGCGAACCATAGATGTATCTATTTCTACCGAGGCGATCGGCCCGATCCACGATATAAATCATCATCAAAGGGCACATAAGGCACAATCATAGTCAAATAAGTTCACACGAGTTATCAAATGAGTACTGTCACACCTCTTTTTTCACCTACACCCGCAAGGGTACAAGGAGTTTTTCCAATTAAAGAACAATCGAAACGAGATTCATTTATTAAGAGATTCAGAGTCGCCACTTGGGAGATTTATGGTGTCCCAAGTCACAGTTTAGAATCCCGAATCGAGGAAAGAATGACTCTGTTTAACAGTCCGCGAATCAGAAATCCGAGTAAGGAATTCTGTTAACCCGGGAGAAGGTGTTAGGCATTTCCGGGTTCCGTGGTTCTAGCACGGTCGCTCAACTGTCATATTTGGCTTATTTATTCGATATTAGAACATCTTTTAACCTATGTGCTTTTTAACTTTAAACCGCTTTTATTACTTTTAGAGAGAATTGCAACGTCGTTAAAACACGTCTCGAACCATGTCACATAAATGCACCCGTAGTTTTTGACACATTCCAACTTTGTTGGGATTGGGATTTGGGTCACATAAATGTGCACCCGAGTTTAGGAAGGTAATATTATTAAATGCCGGGCCTAAAGCAACTAGCGTATTATTAACTTTGCGGGAAGCCATGAAATTCGCTAAATGGCGCGTCCCGAGGTCTAAATATTTTTATAGAAACAGTTAAGAGGGCCACGCTATTTATGAATTATGTTTGGCGTGGCGCACCTCGTTTTTATTTTAAGGCCAACCTAAATATGAACTACTATTATCTAACGGTGACTATCTCTAAAATCAGGTCTTAATTCACTTGTACACTAAATTGAAGACCCAACTCCGATGTTCAAACCCCAACACAGGCCCAAGTGGAAAGCGGGTTAGAACTGAAACGGGCTGTGCGTTAGCAGAACTGTGGCCCAAAATACTCGAAAGCAGGCTGTCAAGACTTGGTATACTGGCAGGGCCAAACCAGACATTGGGCCTTAATTAGATTTCACAGCTACTGGACCTAATTCGGATTGCATTCCATGATTTTTGTAACAATGAGACAGTGTAGTTCCATTCCAAATCAACAATTCCTATTTTGTTAAATTCAAATTCTCATGTTCAGATTGCGTCTAAACTAGTGAATTACTTCAACATTTTAGAAAAAAAACAATTAAACTAAAGTGATTACTAACTAAATTGAAATATCAAACTCAGAATAAATTTAACAGGGTTAAACGTTTATTCCCTGATCTCAAAACCAGAAATGCTGAAATTAAAACTGAAACTCATTTGTTAAATCTAAACCTAACGTTTTCCTGTTGCATTTCAATATTGATTCTAAAAACCAGCTTTAAGTTCTTATCACCTTCTGACTTTAAACCTTCAAACTAACCTGATACTATTTCTACTAATCATGAGAGCTGACCTCAAATCAGCAAACCATTACACAAAAGCATTCGTAGAAAGATATAAAAAAAAGTTCAAATGATCGAATACAGTTCATACAGTCCCATTAATACAGTTATTCTAGAATTCAAATGACTATGAATGTGAACTACATTAATACTAAGGAAAAGTAGAGGAGAATAGCAACAACTCGCACTTCATTTCTCTTCCAATGTGAACTATACATTTGACTCAATTTTGTATCATTTGAGATTGAGAAATACCTGGAAGTTGAAATACAATAAAAAGAAAGAGGAATCAGAAGTAGTAAACGAGCAGCAGTTAGCACCAAACAGCAGGACAAATATCAACCCAAAACAATGTCCAAGCAACCCAGGAATGATTTGCAGAAGGATAAAACCAATAAACAATTGAAAATAAATCTGACTGGACCAAAACACACTCGAAATCAACCCGGGACCTTTTGAACTTGTACCAACGAGATTTTCACAATACTCAAACCATTTTTTGACCTTCTATGAACTAAAAGTTTGATCTAAAGCTGGAATTTAAACTTAATCTAGGAGAGTTTCAATGAAGCAGTATTTTTGTAGGAGTTTTTGTGCTTTTTTTTGTATTTTTTGAAAGAACTCAGATCTAAAGGAATTTTTGATTTGAAATTCAAATTTTCAGCTCGTGTAAACTTGTGGAGATTTGGGGGGAATTTTTCAGATGCCCCAAAAACTTCTCAATTAAGGCATTAGGGACTGCTTTATATAGGTAAGACTAAGGGCAGCCCTCAGATTCTATTTTCCTTTTAGTCCTTTTATTTTTCAGTTTTACTCACTTAGTCCCTTATTTGCTGACTTGTTACTCAAGTTACTGCAATAGGTTTTTGAAATTATAACTGCAACCCTCTTCTAGAAGAGTCTAGGGTGTTCTAGCTTTATCTACAACATTATTCTTTATTTAGGAATGCCTATACTACCCTTCATTCAATCTAAAATTTATCAAACCAAACAGAATTAACCCTCAAACTAGTTAATCTTAGTTCAAACTAACCAAGGCTAGTCAATCAAAGGTTAGGCTAACCGGCTATATCCAAACAAAACTTAAAATTGAACTGATTACTCACCCCAACTAAACCTGGAGCTTCACCTAACTAAACTGTTAATCCAAGCAATTCAAACGAAATTATCAGCAACAAGCATGAACTACCCAACAGAAAATCAAAACAGAACAAAATTAAACCAAAAGAAAGGACTAAAACAAACAGCATCAATCAACATGAAGAAAAATTAACCTAACAAGGAGAAACCTTACTGACTTAAAAACGATCAATTTAAACTAAACTTAAAACAGTGAACAAGAACTAATGCCTATACTAATGACAAAATTAAGAACAAATTCATGTTAGCAACGAACAAACAAGAACAGAGGAGAACAAACTCGATTACTGACCCCAAACGGATAACAACATAATCCAAATCAATTAATGAAGCGAAGCAGTCATGGAAGAGAAAACGGTTCAAATAAAACAACAAGAAAAATTAAGAAACTCACTGGTTTTGAGCATTCAACTTGACTGACTTCTCCAAATTGGTTCTCAACTAATGTTATATGTTTATTTTTGCCAAAATAAACAAATAACATTAATTAAAGACCCCTCGAACACTTGAAAACCCAAGCGGGACACAAGCTCCAAAATGGGATCCCAAAAACAAGTATCTCACACTTCCTGAGAATAAGATCTGCACACACTGTGGTAATACTGGCCATTATAAAAATGAATGTAATGCAAGAGAAAAGGCCAGTCAAAAGAACAAAGCATTTGTTCAAGAAAAGCACAAACTGCCTGGTTGGGCAAAGAAAAATTTAATTCATCCTTTTGCCTATAGAAAGGGACCCAAACTAGTTTGGGTTCCTAAGACTAACCCCTGATTTCCTTTCGCGGGTCCAAGTGAAGGGGAGCAGCCAAATATGGTACATGGATAGTGGCTGTTCAAAGCATATGACAGGAAGCAAGAACCAGTTCCTTTCACTTGAGGACCTCAACGGAGGTAATGTCTCCTTTGGAAATGGAAAGAAAGGTGAGATCATTGGGGTTGGAAAGGTAGGTAAGACTGTTTATCACTCTATTGAGAATGTCTACTTGATAGATGGCCTAAAGTANAGTGCGGCCCCGCTGCTGGCATATATATGATTTCATTGACAGGTAACCATCCAAACGTCCACTCTATTTTGACTGGCAGTGAGGGACCGAAAGTATGATGTCCAACCCGTGACTCCTTCAGGCAGGCTGACCCCCTTAATCCTCGTATAAAACTCCTCTATACAGGTTTTCTCTGTAGACCCATAACTCAGGAACTGAGGACGATGGCACAGGTGTTCGGTCATCCACATTTGCAACAATAGATTGCATCCCTCAAAGAAGTCTCCTCCGGCTTTGCAGGTTGTAAGAGCGCGGAAGATTTCGGCTAATATCATGGGCGCAAGAGTGCTTTTGGCTTGAGTGAGTAGAGTGCTAACGACCCCGGCTATTTTTATGTCCATGTTTCCATCTTTCCTCGGGAATACCAAAAGCCCCAAAAAGACCACCATAAAAGCAAAACGCCTATTTTCTTCCCATTTTTGGCGGTTTCCTTTGCTACATATCTTGTTTTCCGGGTTGTTGAACCCTCCTATGTGGCCATATCTGTGGTATATGAAGTGTGGAGTACAAAAGCCATTCGCCAAATATGTGTTGTGGACCGTCCTGCTTATCTTCACTGAGTCTAAGAATCTGTGCACAGCTACGGTTCTCGGGGAAACCAAGTACTTGTGTCTTAAAGGAACCTCAGCATTTCCGATGTATCCAGCTATTTCTTCTAAGGTCGGGGTGAGTTCAAAGTCTGAAAAATGGAACACGCTGTGTGCCGGGTCCCAGCATGTGACCAGTGCTCTTACGATGTCTCCCCAAGGCACAATCTCCAACAAACCGGTAAGCCCTTTCAAATATTTTTTGACTTTATCTTGCCCTTCTCCTCCTAGATCGTTCCACCACAGACGCAACTCCAAAGGGATTTTATGCATGATTGAGAAAGGTTCATTTTGAATCGTGCTCATCCTGCACATTTATTAAGGTGATTTAATCACTTATTTTGACCTAAAAGGGAAAAATGACACTATCTTTTTTCAAATTTCTAATTTAAAACAGACAGCCGGTTTTACGGATACGGCCTTGTAGCACTTCGAGAAGAAGATTTTAAGGTTGTGCCCGCTAACCGTTGAAAATAAACCAAGGTGGCTGTTCTCGCAAAAACAGCCTTCCGGCGCCCTTTTAGGGATATTCGGCTTGTTTTAGACAAGAATGGCCTCACCTGACTTATTCATGACAAAATTAAAATTTTGTTGTTTTGGGCTATTTTGCAAAAAGGGAAGTTGGACCCGATGGGGGTTGCCTACGTATCCCACACCCAGTGGGAATCAAACTGGCGTAGTGCGGGCAAATAAAACTAACTATTTTTGAAAACAAGACTCTTCTCCGTTGGCAAATACACTATTTCTGAAAACAAGACTCTTTTTTATATTTTCTTTTTTAGTGACACCTAAAACAAACTATTTTGAAAATAAACTCTTTTTGTTTTTCTTTTCTATTGGCAAATAAACTAACTATTTTAAAAATAAAAACACTTTTCTTTTTTCTTTCATTTTTCTCAAAAATCCGGCAGAATTTCGGCACTATTTGGACATTGGTTTTTCTAAAATAGGTAATTAACTCTCTACACTGCTATTTCTCTCTTTTTCAACTGTTCCAAATATTCAAAAGCCGGTCAGCATGCGAGTCCGAGACAAATAAATGTACACGCAACACGTAAGATGCATCAGGATGGTCTTTTTCATTTCAGGTTACCTGTCCTAGACGGACCCAACCCCTATGTTGAGTCCCCTAAGTCATATGCACGTGATGCAAATAAACATTCCTACTAGGGATCCGGCATGAAGTCAAGTTATTCTAGGTTCAAAACTTAGGTATACGTTCTAGACTGTGTACCCGAGCGGACAACTCGAGTCGAGGAGGGGGCTACGTACCGGGAACAAAAAGGCCATCCGGCTTAGTTACTTGTCCGGCCTCTTTCATACTTTAAGGTATGACACTAACAGAATAGGGAGTCTCCACCAGTGAGCACATCCCCGGAGATGAGAAGAGAAGGGTTTCGTAACAATTCTATATATACAACTCAAATAATATCAAAGCGGTAAGAAGCAATATTTTGCACATTAGTCCCAAACATGTAATAAAATCATATAATAAACAAAGCCAAATACAAAAATTATTCCAAGCTCGAATTCTCGAACCCTGAACCGAAGTTCTGGGTTCTTGTCCCCAGCAGAGTTGCCAGAGCTGTCACACCTCCTTTTTCACCTACACCCGCAAGGGTACAAGGAGTTTTTCCAATTAAAGGATAATCAAAATGAGATTCATTTATTAAGAGATTCAGAGTCGCCACTTGGGAGATTTATGGTGTCCCAAGTCACCGGTTTAGAATCCCGAATCGAGGAAAGAATGACTCTGTTTAACAGTCCGCGAATCAGAAATCCGAGTAAGGAATTCTGTTAACCCGGGAGAAGGTGTTAGGCATTCCCAGGTTTTGTGGTTCTAGCACGGTCGCTCAACCGTCATATTTGGCTTATTTATTCGATTTTAGAACATGTTTTAACCTATGTGCTTTTTAACTTTAAACCGCTTTTATTACTTTTAAAGAGAATTGCAACGTCGTTAAAACACGTCTCGAACCACGTCACATAAATGCACCCGTGGTTTTTGACACATTCCAACTTCGTTGGGATTGGGATTTGGATCACATAAATGTGCACCCGAGTTCCAGAAGGTAATATTATTAAATGTCGGGCCTAAAGCAACTAGCGTATTATTAACTTTGCAGGAAGCCATGAAATTCGCTAAATGGCGCGTCCCGAGGTCTAAATATTTTTATAGAAACAGTTAAGAGGGCCACGCTATTTATGAATTTTGTTTGGCGTGGCGCACCTCGTTTTTATTTTAAGGCCAACCTAAAGATGAACTACTATTATCTAACGGTGATTATCTCTAAAATCAGGTCTTAATTCACTTGTACACTAAATTGAAGACCCAACTCCGATGTTCAAACCCCAACATAGGCCCAAGTGGAAAGCGGATTAGAACTGAACGGGTTGTGCGTTAGCAGAACTGTGGCCCAAAATACTCGAAAGCAGGCTGTCAAGCCTTGGTATACTGGCAGGCCCAAACCAGACATTGGGCCTTAATTAGATTTCACAGCTACTGGACCTAATTCGGATTGATTCCATGATTTTTGTAACAATGAGACAGTGTAGTTCCATTCCAAATCAACATCTTGCTATTTTGTTAAATTCAAATTCTCACGTTCAGATTGCGTCTAAACCAATGAATTACCTCAACATTTTAGAAAAACAACAATTAAACTAAAGTGATTACTAACTAAATTGAAATATCAAACTCAAAATAAATTTAACAGGTTTAAACGTTTATTCCCTGATCTCAAAACCAGAAATGCTGAAATTAAAACTGGAACTCATTTGTTAAATCTAAACCTAACGTTTTCCTGTTGCATTTCAATATTGATTCTAAAAACCAGCTTTAAGTTCTTATCACCTTCTGACTTTAAACCTTCAAACTAACCTGATACTATTTCTACTGATCATGAGAGCTGATCTCATATCAGCAAGCCATTACACAAAAGCATTCGTAGAATGATATAAAATAAAATAAAATAAAAAGTTCAAATGATTGAATACAGTTCATACAGTCCCATTAATACAGTTATTCTAGAATTCAAATGACTATGAATATGAACTACAATAATACTAAGGGAAAGTAGAGGAGAATAACAACAACTCGCACTTCATTTCTCTTCCAATGTGAACTATACATTTGACTCAATTTTGTATCATTTGAGATTGAGAAATACCTGGAAGTTGAAATACAATAAAAAGAAAGAGGAATCAGAAGTAGATCGGAAACGAGCAGCAGTTAGCACCAAACAGCAGGACCAATTTCAACCCCAAAACAGTGTCCAAGCAACCCAGGAATGATTTGCAGAAGGATAACACCAATAAACAATTGAAAACACATCTGACTGGACCAAAACACACTCGAAATCAACCCAGGACCTTTTGAACTTGTACCAACGAGATCTGAACAACACTCAAACCATTTTTTGACCTTCTATGAACTGAAAATTTGATCTAAAGCTGGAATTTAAACTTAATCTAGGAGAGTTTCAATGAAACAGTATTTTTGTAGGAGTTTTTTGCCTTTTTTTGTATTTTTTGAAAGAACTCAGATCTAAAGGAATTTTGATTTGAAATTCAAATTTTCAGCTTGTGTAAACTTGTAGAGATTTGGGGGGAATTTTTCAGATGCCAAAAACTTTTCAATTAAGGCATTAGGGACTGCTTTATATAGGCAAGACTAAGGGCAACCCTCAGATTTCTATTTTTCTTTTAGTCCTTCTTTTATTTTTCAGTTTTACTCACTTAGTCCCTTATTTGCTGACTTGTTACTCAAGTTACTGCAACAGATTTTTGAAATTATAACTGCAACCCTCTTCTTGAAGAGTCTAGGGTGTTCTAGCTTTATCTACAACATTATTCTTTATTTAGGAATGCCTATACTACCCTTCATTCAGTCTAAAATTTACCAAACCAAACAGAATTAACCCTCAAACTAGTTAACCTTAGTTCAAACTAACCAAGGTTAGTCAATCAAAGGTTAGGCTAACCGGCTATATCCAAACAAAACTTAAAATTGAACTGATTACTCACCCCAACTAAACCTGGAGCTTAAACCTAACTAAACTGTTAATCCAAGCAATTCAAACGAAATTATCAGCAACAATCATGAACTACCCAACAAAAAATCAAAACAGAACAAAATTAAACCAAAAGAAAGGACTAAAACAAATAACATCAATCAACATGAAGAAAAATTAATCTAACAAGGAGAAACCTTACTGACTTAAAAATGGTAAATTTAAACTAAACCTAAAACACTGAACAAGAACTAATGCCTATACTAATGATAAAATTAAGGACAAATTCATGTTAGCAATGAACAAACAAGAACAGAGGAGAACAAACTCGATTACTGACCCCAAACGGATAAAAACAGAATCCAAATCAATTAATGAGGCGAAGCAGTCATGGAAGATAAAACGATTCAAATAAAACAACAAGAAAAATTAAGAAACACACTGCTTTTGAGCATTCAACTTGACTGACTTCTCGAAATTGGTTCTCAACTAATGTTATATGTTTATTTGCCAAAATAAACAATAACATTAATTGAAGATCCTCGAACACTTGAAAACCCAAACGGATTGAAGTTCTNACTAAACGACGTCGTTTGAAGGGGTAGGGCTGGCCTGGTGATGTTTGAGTTTGGGCTGGATTGGAGTGTATATTATCTGGGCTGGGACTATTTAATTGCAAACGGCCCAAAAATACACACAACTTTTTAAAATCTTTTTTGGACTTCTTTTATTTTCTTTTGTTCTTTTTTATTAAATATTTTTCTTCAGATTTTGCAAAATGCAAAAGACCTGATTTATTCCCCAAAATTACACTAATTATTTCCTCAAAATTGATTAAGTCCTAATTTAAAGGAAACTCATGACAAATTCAAAAATTAATAGTTAAAAATGCAAAATGAACTATTTTTGTTATCTTCTTCTTTGTAAAGTAACTTAATTACTAATTAATCCTAAAATGTAAAAAATTAATCCCTAAATGCAAATGCCAAGTATATTTTTGTATTTTCATTAATTAAAATGCGCAAACAAAATGCAAATAATTAACATAAAATAATGAAAGAAATCATTTTGTTTGAATTTCTGGGAATAATTCATATAGGGCAAAAATCACGTGCTCACAAGTACATGCGTACTTATACATTGTTCCAATTTCTAACAAGTCCTAGGGGATCTCATTAACATGAAAGGATATCGACATATACAAACATAGCATGATACGGGTCCTAAACTACCCGAACAATTAACATAATAGTAGCTACGAACGGACTCTCGTCACCTCGTGCGTATGTAGCCCCCACAATTGGCATACATGATTTAATTAACTCCCTATGGGGACAATTCCCTCTTACAAGGTTAGAAAGGAGACTCACTGTAACGACCCGACCGATCGTTTTGAGCTCTAGCACGTCGTTCAGCAGTCAGAGGCCATGAGCAGCTTCATTTCAGGTATTATGACTTGTACGCGCGGTCGGAATCGAATTTCGGGAAGTTCAGAGTTGATTTGGAAAGAGAATTCTCATTTCGGAAGCTTAAAGTTGAAAGAATTAACTAAGATCGGATTTTTGAGTAAATGACCTCGGAATCGGGATTTGAAGGTTCCGGCAGGTTCTTATGATGATTTCGGACTTGGGCGTATCTTCCGATCGGGTTTTGGAAGACCCGGGAATGTTTTGGCGCCTATTGTGGAAGTTAGCATTTTGGAAGAAATTTCATAAGTTTGTTTTGAAGTGCATTTCAGCGTTATCGATATCCGTTTGGGATTCCGAGTCTGTGAATAGCTCCGTATGGTGATTCTGGAGTTGGGAGCGCAATCGGAAGTGAATTCGGAGGTCCGTAGGTCGTTTTGGAGTCATTTGGCTAAAGATAGAAAATTGAAGGTTTTTGAGAAGTTTGACCGGAAGTGGACTTTTTGATATCGGAGTCGGAATCCAATTCCGAAAGTTGGAGTAGGTCCGTAATGTCGAATATGACTTGTGTGCAAAATTTGGGGTCAATCGGACGTGATTTGATACGTTTCGGTATCGAATATAGAAGTTCGAAATTTCAAAGTTCATAAAGCTTGAATTGGGGTGTAATTCATGGTTTTAGCATTGTTTGATATGATTTGAGGCCTCGAGCAAGTCCGTAATGTGTTTTAGGACTGGTTGGTAGGTTTGGTTGGGGTCCCGAGGGCCTCGGGCGTGGTTCGGATGCTCAACGGATCGATTTTTGCCTTGTGAGGATTGCTGGTTTTCTGGTATAAGTGCAGCAGGTTTTTACTCTATGCGATCGCGAGAGAGGGTCTGCGATCTCATAGAGCAAGAGTTGAGGGAGCTGGAGTTTACCCTACGCGATCGCAGGAGGTGCAATGCGATCGCAGAGGAGGAAGGCTGGGGGTTATGCGATCGCAAGGTTGGTGTCGCGATCGCACAGAAGGAATTTGGGAGGCAGCAGAGTTGGCCTATGCGATCGCGGGGCTATGTTTGCGATCGCATAGAAGGGTCGCCTGGGCAGTACTCTTTTAAAATCGGGTTTTGGCTCATTTTCACTTCATTCTTCCATGGGAGCCGATTTTTGGAGCAACTTTGGAGTGTCAATTTCATCACCAAGCATGAGGTAAGTGATTTCTACTAGTTTTGAGTTAAATACAAGGTTTATATATGGATTTAGACATTGAAATTTGTAGAAAACTTGGGGTTTGAGGGAAAATCTAGAAAAGTAGTATTATTGGATTTTGACCACGATTTTGGGTATGGAATTTAGAGAAATTATATATTTGAGTTCGTGAGGCTATGGGTGAACTTATTCTTCGAAAATTTTGGAAATCCGGGCACGTGGGCCCGAGGGCGTTTTCGTCAACTTTCCGATCGGGGTTAGGAATTGTTATAAGTTGGACTAATATGAGGAGTTCATTATATATTAATGGATTTGCATAATCATTGGCTAGTCTTGGAGCGTTGTGCATCAATTTGAGTCTTCGGAAGGACGTGGAATGCCAGTTATGGATCTTCAGAGCAAGGTGAGTCTCCTTTCTCACCTTGTAAGAGGGAATTGTCCCCATAGGTGAATTAAGTGGATATTTGCTCCTATATGTGGGGGCTACGTACGCACGAGGTGATGAGAGTCCGTGCATAGCTACTATTATGCTATTGTCCGGGTACTTAGGACCCAAAAGCATGCTATACTTGGATTATTTGTGAACCTATTGATAGCTTGAATTGCTTAAATCACATCGAGTTAGTAAATGAATTTCTAAACAGATAAAACTTCATTTTTCTTAAATGGTTAAAAGAGGATTTGTTTTCATTGGATAATTACTCCGTGTGGACTTCTTGATTGACTGTCTGTGTGTTTATTTTTTGAGCGGGCCGAACGCCTCGGCAGATTAAATAGATGCATCTATGGTTCGCGTCGTTCGACCCTCGGCAGTGCACAGTTTATTTTCTGTTGGAGCGGATCGTACGCCTCGGCATGATTTGCGGATGCTTGTAATTTTGCCTTGAACTTATTAAAGTTGTTATTGCCTCTTCATGGCTTGAGAGTATTTGGATAATAATGAAAAGGAATTTTGGAAATTTCCTATAAACGAATTAATTGTTCACTTGTCTCCTTCTATTGGATTAAAATGATGTTTATAGAAATCTACGATTTAATGTATTATTGACATCATTATTGGACCACTAGTAAGTGTCGAAGTCGACCATCTCGTCTCTACTTCTTCGAGATTAGACGGGATACTCATTGAGTACACGTTATTTTTTTGTACTCATACTACACTTCTGTGCATTTTTGTTGCACAGGTATATGTAACTCTAGTGGCCTACTGGCGGTAGCAGCATGGTTGATACGGAGACTCGGGTGAGCTGCACTTCTCGAGGCGACCCGCAGCTAGCAGAGTCTCTTTCAGTTATCTGTATTTATTTTCTGTCCAATATTGTGTTCCGAACAGTTGTTGTATTTTATTCCCTTCTTAGTAAATTCTCATGCACTTGTGACACCGGGTTCTGGGATGGTTTTGAAATATTTTGTATTAATCGCTTATTATTTAATTTGAATTGAAGCAGTTATCTTTTTATTTATGAAAAATTGAAGGAAAATCTTAGTTTTCAAGATTGTTAAAAATGAGAACTTCATCAAGTAATTTGGTTGGCTTGCCCGACAGCAGTGTCCGGCGCCATCGCGACCCTTAGTGGATTTTGGGTCGTGACAATATGGTATCAGAGCACTAGGTTCCCGTAGGTCTCACGAGTCATGAGCAAGTCTAGTAGAGTCTCGCGGATCGGTACGGAGACGTCTGTACTTATCATCGGGAGGCTACAGGGCTGTTAGGAGTACTTCCCTTCTTGATTCCTTATCGTGCGATTTGATTCCTGTGAGGCTTATGCCTTTATTTCTTTCCTACTCAATCTTACGCGACGCGAAGCGCTTGTTATAAATCGAGAATTGAAGAATTGTAATGGCTCTACGAATGTGGTGCGGGATGTTTCTCCCGGTATAGTTGATTGGACTATTATCGTCGCCTTGTGGAAGGGTATTTTATTTTTTCAGCTCAGTAGCGGTACTTCTGAGAGCTCTGAGGTTTGGCACAAGTTTCCATGATGCTTATGAACAATTGTTCCGCAGTATTGTTATGATGGTAGGATGTTTGCCTATGTATCGGTGCAGTGAATGACTTGATGGGAAGTTTACTTAGTGTATGATTCAGTGATTCGGTATTTTATTTCTGGCGGAGGAAAGGCAATCGGACTAAGAATGTGCAGATTTAGGTTGATGGAGTAATGAGATATGGTATTTGCGAGCGTGGTAGAGTTTTCTTCTATGATGAGGTGTATTTGTCCCTATTGAATGTACTAAGTTCGCGGGTGTTATGATCTTCTACAATTCGCCTTGGGGTAAGACATTGTGAAATAGTATTGAGGATGCGGCTGTCAGATACCGCGGGATGCGGTAGTTCAGAATTGAATCAGTGTTTCTAATGTCGACGGTTCTAGGAGGATGATCTTCGGAAATATCTAAAGTTAGCAGCAAACGTGGGTCCAAGTGCCACAGAGATAGATTTCATTTAAGGCAACAGCTGGGTAGCAAAGGATGAGGAAAGACATGTGGGAAGTGTCAGGCGGTGGCTAAAATTTCTAGAAGGCCGAGTATAAGAGGCCAAGGTCGAGTAGTCAACTAAAGGAGTGAGTTTCGCCAAAGTGGGAGAGTTTGGAGTGATTTGGGAATTTTAGTGATTGGTGGTTTGGGCCTACGGATTTAATTTGAAGTATGGGCTATTATGCGGCAGGAGATTTAGTATAACGGGAAAGGAGCTGCTTGAATGAAGAAGGATACAGCATAACTTTGACTTGGAAGAATGTTGCCGCACGTTTAATTGATGTCCACGAGGGGTGAATGGACTCGTGCAGCTAGAGAGAGAGAGCTCGGACTCAGGATGGGTTATTGATGTCGTAGTGATTGTACCCCGTGTAGCAGCGTTGGGAGATGTCGGGGAGTGATTTTCACAGGTGGGTCATTCTTGTGAGCAGCTTAGCGGTCGCGTGGTTGGCGAGGCTTCTGCGAAGAATTCTATTGGTTATACAGCAAAGGGATCGGTCGTGCGAAAGTTGTTGATGATTCAGAGTATAAAAAGGGGGTTTCTACAGTAAGATATCGAGAATTTTGGCGGTTGATTGCGCAAGGGTATGTCAATAAGAGATTAAGAATCCTGGTGAACTCCAGAGATGTGTAATAGTGGCTTCAGGCTAAGTGGGAGAGTCCCACCGTCTATGATTGGGTTGCATGGTTAACTACTTGCGAGGTTTCTGGTTATTAGCATATTGATGGGCTATCTCAGCTACGGGAAAGGACCATAAGTGGTAATTTGAGCAAATGGATTGTCGAAGGCATGCTATGGTTGGCCTTATTGGCTCATGTTCAGACTTGGGGAAGGATTCAGGATTGTGCTTTGTAAAGATGCGGGTTCCAAGGGAAGTGATTCTGCCAGGTGCTTCACCAAGAGGGTATTCATGTGCTAGAAGATCTATGGAATTGATTATATTCGGGGCCAAGTCAGAGCGGGTGGCTCTCAACGGTCCTAGTGAATTCAAAAGATAGAGTGTGATGCCTAATAATTTCGAGCCTATAGGTACGGTTAAGAATCAAGCTTGATAGCAGCCTATGAGAAGAGGCACAGAATGTTCTATGATGCTTTAACTTGCGATGTAGCAATTGGGAGGTACGAAATGGTTCGTGGGATTTGGGATAGCATGGTCTCGTGATTCAAGGTCACTCGGGATTGAGTGCGGATGGAGTGTGGTACGTGTTGAATGGAGTTATTTTTATTTCCAAGGCAATCAAGGATAAATGGGACCAAGATGGATTGGCTAGCCATGGTTGAATTGGCATATTGATGATAGTGATCAGTTCCTTCCGCATGATCAAGTTATGCAAGTGATTGGTGACGAGCGTATGAGGCTTGTCAGCCGCCGTAATTAATGTTATTCAGAAGCATTCTACTGTTATGGCTTGTTATGTGGAAGTAGATTTTGGAAGGGCTATACTGGCTTAGACCACTACTTAGAGACTTGCATATTCTCCAGTTATGAGAATTTACCTGTGTGTTGCTATGGTTCTCCTGAAGTGAGTTCAGTGAAAAGATTTTATGTGATGAAGTGTTAACCTATTAGTGGTTCCGGAGATATGATAAAGAAAAAAATATCGTGTTCTATCGTATATTGGCACGTTGGGCGCAGTGAGAGCTATGGAATTTGAATTGAGGATCAAGGTTGCAGTTCGGAGCTGACAAGGATGTCACGAGCTCGGATGAGCAAGAAAGGAGTTTCGATGTTTAAAGTAAGTCGGTATTGTCGTTTGTCGGTGTTTTGTGAAAAGGGACTTTGCATCCTGGTTAAGGATTCTTGATCGCTTTTCAGCGTTAGTGCGGCCGGTGGTTTGGATGTACGTACATGTTATGTATTTCAGAAGGTTGTGGGAGCGTGTCCCACAGGAAGATTGTATAAGTGTGGCACGTAGTCACTTGATTGATTTAAGATTTAAACCAAGTATGAGGATTGTGGTAATATCATTAATTTGAGAATTTATGCCTGGAGGGCACTCGGTTTATTGGGTTATGGACTGTGGAGATTTGCTCCAGTTATGATGGTGGTTCTTATGTGTTATGGGAAAAGGGGGTGATTATGTACCCTTGACAGGTCATTGGCCTAGTTCGGTATGATCAGAAATCGGCTTGAGGTCTGTGAATGGATTTAGATATGAGTATGGGCTCTATATCAGGCCGGATTGTTCATTTCAGCAATGCGTTGCTTATGGGAGAGTAGTCGGGGTTGTGAGGCGGCTTGGTGAATTTCTTATGTGTTGAGATTCTGCATAGAGATGAGGTTATATGAGCGGGATGGCTCTTGAGATTCGTATCGTATATCGCACCTCAGTTGTGCTCGAGTTTGTGGATTATAGCGTTATATGTCTCCCCAGGGAATGGTATTATACACTTAGCGTGTTTATGACCGATATTCGGTATCTTGTTGTAATGAGCAATTTAGCTCGATGTACATCTCCTTATGTGAGTTCCATGTGTGGATCGGGTGGCACGCCGCCATGGGTATATTATTTGGATCGGGTGGCACGCCGCCATGGTTATGTTGTGTGGATCGGATGGCACGCCGCCATGGTTATGTGGCTCGGATCGGGTTGCGCGCCGCAACAGTGTGATGTTCAGTATAGTTCCCCATATCTGTTTATTGTGATATGTTTCCTATTTTTTGAAGGAAGCTCATAGTAGTTGTGCGCCCCGTCGCATGTATGATTCGCGAGCGGGGTAATTGAAATTCCTTTCCAGAGTTCATTTTCCTTTTGTATCGCGTTCTAATCGGTAGCCAATTGGCACATTATAGCATCATATAAGACCTTTGGTCATGTCGGGGTGGCTTATTGCCTGAGCAGTTCGTACTAGGTGAGATGAGATTGTTGGATTTAGGATCAGTGCAATCTGATTACGTGAAATATATTCAGGAGCAAAGATCATTATTTGGTTCAGAATGAGGTAATGTTTCTTGTCAGAAGTATAGACTCAATGATTGGTTGACTCGCCAGTTGATTATGAATTTCTGCACATCTCTTCCGTCGTGGCGGTATTGTAAGAGTTAGAGTAAGACCTGTGTATGTCATGGGGGTGCAATGGGAGCATCAGATTCGTGGAATTTCGACTAAGTTGATCAGAAAATGTTATTGTGGTCCGGTGAGTAAAGTGATGCAAGGTGTGAATTCAGCAAAGTTATGCAGTCATGTTTGGGTACAGCGTGTAGTGATTGATATGGTGATTGTATGTTGGAAACGGGTCGGGCATAGAATTTCGGATGTTGGAATTGGGCTCTAAGGCTTATTTGCTTGAATAAAAGGGAATATCTTCATAATTGATCGAGCTGATGTGCTCAACTGAGTTGTGGTAGCATGGGAAGGTGCGTGAGAAGTTAAACGGTGATTTCAGACTACTCCAGTGTAGTTCTCACCACGTTCGAGGACGAACGTATGTTTAAGTGGGAGAGAATGTAATGACCCGACCGGTCGTTTTGAGCTCTAGCGCGTCGTTCAGCAGTTAGAGGCCATGAGAAGCTTCATTTCAGGTATTATGACTTGTGCGCACGGTCGGAATCGAATTTCGGGAAGTTTAGAGTTGATTTGGAAAGAGAATTCTCATTTCGGAAGCTTAAAGTTGAAAGAATTAACTAAGATTGGATTTTTCAGTAAATGACCTCAGAATCGGGATTTGAAGGTTCCAGTAGGTTCGTATGATGATTTCGGACTTGGGCGTATGTTTGGATCGGGTTTTGGAAGACCCAGGAATGTTTTGGCGCCTATTGTGCAAGTTAGCATTTTGGAAGAAATTTCATAAGTTTGTTTTGAAGTGCATTTCAGTGTTATCGATGTCCGTTTGGGATTCCGAGTCTGTGAATAGCTCCGTATGGTAATTCTGGAGTTGGGAGCGCGATCGGAAGTGAATTCGGAGGTCCGTAGGTCGTTTTGGAGTCATTTGGCTAAAGATAGAAAATTGAAGGTTTTTGAGAAGTTTGACCGGAAGTGGACTTTTTGATATCGGGGTACGAATCTGATTCCGAAAGTTGGAGTAGGTTTGTAATGTCGAATATGACTTGTGTGCAAAATTTTGGGTCAATCGGACGTGATTTGATAGGTTTCGGCATCGAATGTAGAAGTTCGAAATTTCAAAGTTCATAAAGCTTGAATTGGGGTGTAATTCATGATTTTAGCGTTGTTTGATATGATTTGAGGCCTCGAGCCAGTCCGTAATGTGTTTTAGGACTGGTTGGTAAGTTTGGTTGGGGTCCTGGGGGCCTCGGGCATGTTTCGGATGCTCAACGGATCGATTTTCGCCTTGTGAGGATTGCTGGTTTTCTGGTATAAGTGCAGCAGGTTTTTACTCTATGCGATCGCGAGAGAGGGTGGAACTGAATCAATCGTCGAAGACTCTGCGGTGGTATCCTGGACATAAGCCAACTACGCCAGACACCCCTTCTCGACCATTTGCCTAGCCTTCAGGAAAGAGATAACCGGGCTAGATGTATCAACTGTGGAACCTTCCACTCCAACCCTGGCAACCCTGGTATCGCTGAAGTAACAGTCTTGGCATGGCAATCTAGGACGGTGTGATGAGGAGCCAGGATGATCTCAAAGTCGATCATGTCAAGCAACAGGAGGTCTGCTCTAGTTTTAAAACCACAGAATTTGACCACACAGGACCGGTAGATCCGATCCACAACCACATAATCGCCCATAGGAGTGGACACGTGAATAGGAGTGCCCAAGGGCTCAGGAGTAATAACCAGAAAACGAGCAAACAGAGATGATACATATGAATAGGTGGACCCTGGATCAAATAATACCGAAGCATCTCTGCCGCAGACGGAAATGATACCTGTGATAACGACATCTGAGGCCAATGCATCTGGTCTGGTCGGAAGAGAATAGAATCTGGCTGGAGCGCCGGCTGGCTGGCCTCTACCTATCTGAGCAGTAGCTGGCTGACCTTTCCCTGTGTGACCTCCACCTCTAGGACGGCCTCTACCACCCCGTCCCCCACCCCTAGGCGGCTGGGCAACTGGTGCTGAACCCATAGGTTGCTGGCGCTGCTGTACTGACTTGCCCCGCAGCCTGGGACAGTACCTCCTCATGTGACCAAGATCTCCGCACTCAAAAAAACCTCGCGGTGCGGTGGCCTGCTGTTCCGATGGCTGACACTGATGGCCTGTAGACCCACTTAAAGAAGTCTGAATAGCCGGTGGACGGTATGAACCCTCCAGCATAGCACTGAAGTACGGATCAGTAGAACCCTGAGGACCTGGATACCCACCGGAGGAACCCTGAACTGCTGGTGGCCTGTAAGAACTCTTTGGATGGCACTGAAATAGGGACTTGCCGGAGCACCTCGAGCAGGTGGTAATGCTGAATGTCGGGGCCTGCTGGGCTGTCCCCTCCCAAACTGACCTCCGCCCCTAGCCGGGGCACCTCTGAACTCCCCGGAGAATCTAGCCCTCTTATCCCGCTGCATCTGCTCCCTACCCCTCAGACGGTAGCCCTCAATCCTCCGAGCAATCTCTACCACTAACTGATAAGGAGTACCCATCTCCACCTCTCGGGCCATGTTGGCCCTGATTCTAGAATGCAACCCTGCGACAAACCTCCGCTTCCTCTCTGCGTCAGTAGGAAGTATCATCAATGCTTGGAGGGATAGCTCAGGAAACCTAGCCTCATAATCAGTCACGGACATCTGACCCTGCTCCAGCTGCTAGGAGGAGAACCTACTAGCCTGCCAAGGACATACGACTGCCACCATCTACGGGCCCTGCCCTCCAGTTGGAAAGTAGTGAAGTCAACCCCATGCGACTCTAATATCCTCATGTTGTGCAATCTATCCCTGCACCTATCGATGAAGTCCTGGGCGTCCTCATGATGTTCCCCTCCGACGATAGGAGGGTGTAGCCTGGTCCATCTGTCTAATAACTTTTGCGGATCTCCATCCGCAGCTGGTTTGGGCGCGGGCACCCCTGCAGTGACTGGCTGAGCCCCGTCCGCGGGTAGTGCACCCGGAGTCTGATACACTGTAGTAGCATGTCCGGGAGCCTGAGCAGTAGGGGTCTGTGCTCCCCCTCCTGCCTGGGATATAGCTGGATCCGCTAGAAATAAACCAGCCTGAGTCATAGTATCCATGAACCGCAGCATACGGCCCATGACCTCCTGGAAACCCGGTGTTGTCATGAAGTGTGCCGGGGTAGGCTCAGCTCCGGGCACCTTGCCCTGCTCCTCAGTGATAGGATCCCCTGACGGATCCACTGGTGGTGCTACTGGAACAGCTCTGGGACACCCTCGTCCCCTACCTCGGGCCGGTGCCCTTCCCCGCCTCTGCCTCAGCCTCTAGCAATGGGGGGAGCAGCTCCTCCCGGGTCTGGAACATCGGTCGTGCGTGTCCTCACCATCTGTGAGAGAATAGAAGAGGGAAATTTAGTACACTAACCACTGCACGATAGGAATTGAAGAAAGAGTAGTTTCCTAACACCCTATAGCCTCTCGAAGATAAATACAGACGTCTCCGTACCGATCCGCAAGACTCTACTAGGTTTTCCCATGACTTGTGAGACCTACGTGAACCTAGTGCTATGATATCATGTTGTCACGACCCAATTTCACCTCAGGTCGTGATGAATCCCAACACCGTTGTCAGGCAAGCCGACGCGTAATTATTAGTGAACTCTTATTTTTACTTACCAAAAAAAACAGTACAACACTTGTCTTAATTTACGCAATCTAAAAACACATGATATTAAGCAATATTCAGTAGAAATTATACAACCCCAAAAGAATTGTCTACTAAGTGAGTGCCAAGACCTGGTGTCACAAGTATATGGGCATCTAGTAGAATATACAAAAAGAGAATAATCTACCATACTGTCAGAACTAGGATAGACAGCAAAAGAAATCACAGAAAGACTCCATCGCGCTGTTGGTCGGCATAGGAAAGTAGCAGCTCACCGTGGAATCTTGGACTATAATCAAGCGTGCGCACCAGACTGGTAACCAGATGCACCTGCCTCAGAACCTATACAATTAAGTACAGAAGCGTAGTATGAGTACATAAACAATATGTACCCAGTAAGTATCCCGTCTAATCTCGAAGAAGTAGAGACGAGAGGTCGACTTGAAACTTACTAGGGTCATTTAATATAATAATTGTTTTACAATGCATAACTATCACAATTTATATAGCAATTTATGGCATGAAACGACAAGTCATTTTTTAGGAAATTCCATAATTAGCCAATTTCAGGACATTCGATAAGACAAGCCATGAATATGAATTCACATAGATATCATGTGCACATTATGCCGAGGTCGTACGGCCCGGTCCAACATAAAAGAAATGTGCACTGCCAGAGGGTCGAATGTTGTGAACTGCAGGTGCATCTATTTCTACCGAGACGATCGGCCCGATCCACAATATAAATCATCATCAAAGGGCATATAAGGCACAATCATAGTTAAATAAGGTCACACGAGTTACAAATGAGTACATGCGTTCTTATACAGTGTTCCAATTTCTAACAAGTTCTAGGTGATTTCATTAACATGAAAGGTTATAGACATATACAAACATAGCATGATACGGGCCCTAAACTACCCGGACAACTAACATAATAATAGATACGCACGGACTCTCGTCACCTCGTGCGTACGTAGCCCCCACAATTAGCATACATGATTTAATTAACTCACCTATGGAGACAATTCCCTCTTACAAGGTTAGAAAGGAGACTCACCTCGCTCCAAAGTGCACTTCCGATACTAAGAACGAGCTCGAACTCTCAATTTGGAGCCGAACGATCAATAACTAGATAAACGAGGTAGGAACTAGTCAATACAAGCTTACAAGATCATATTCTAACTATTTAAGCAATTCCCCACCCTTAAACACAAGTTTCATAAAATTCGACCCCGGGCCCACGTGCCCGGATTCCGAAATTTTTCAAGGGAAGTCGTTCTTCATAACCCAAGGATCAATAATATATGATTTCTAATTCATTTCATAGAAAACTTCGTGGTCAAATCCAACTTTTGTCAAAACCCTAGGTTTTAGCTCTAACCACATGATTTCACCTTAATACTAGTGTTTAATCTACCTAAGACACAAGTATTAAACTAGAAATAGGTAGAATAGACTTACCTCAAGATGCTAGGTGAAGGTCTTCTCTCAAAATCTCTAAAATCGCCCAATGGAGGAGTGAAAAATGGCAAAATGAACTTAGAACCCGTAATAAATGAAGCTCACTGCTTCAGTGATTTTCGCATCTGCGGTCCCGCATCTGCGAGGAAGAGGTCGCATCTGTGGAAGTTGGCCAAATGGCTGGGACCACTTCTGCGGTCTTGGAGCCGCTTCTGCGGGACCACTTCTGCGGCTTGGGAGTCGCTTCTGCGGTTTGGGCCTGGCCAGCCTTGGTCGCATCTGCGAGAGAGCGACCGCTTCTGCGGTCTCGCACCTGCGGCCCACCAACCGTAGGTGCGGTTATGACAGAAGCAGCAGCTTCAGCTCTTCCCAACTTTTCCAACTTCACTCGAGCCTCGTCCGATTGACGCTCGGGGCTCCCGGGTCCCGTCCGACCATACCGACAAGTCCGAAATGAGCAGTATCAACCCAAATTCTTTCGAATCCCAAACCAACCATCCCCGCAGGTCGTAAATTAGTTATAGCAAGTACGGAAAGTTTTATTTAAGGAAACGGGGTTCTAAAAGCAAAACGACCGATCGGGTCGTTACAGTTTCATAGTAATAATAACCAACTAATTTAACATTTAATGATTCAAAGAACAAATTTTTTGTGTATATACGATATCAAAATATCAAATTCTAGGGCTAGAGATATAGATAAACTTAAAGTGGAGTCATACTGAAATAAATCCGGCCAAAGAATCATTTAAATTTTTAGATAGCCGATTAAAGTGAATTTTAAATTAAGGATGATATCTTCACTTGCATCATTATAAAGATAATTATTATTATAATATATATAAAGTTTGAGAAATTGAAATTTCAAAATAGAAATATTTTTTGAAAGATAAAATCATACCAAATAAGAGTTCAATTTGTAGTATAAGAGTCACGTCGTAATCAAAGAATCGTTTATATCGTGTCAACCTTTGTGCTTTGCCATAAATATGAGTTATTATTTCATTTGGCTATTTTTAGGTTCCAATGACACCTATGAGAATATTGCAAAAATAAAATTATCACTACGAGAATTGAGAAAATGTTAGTCTTTTTTCATGTAGTGTTTCTTAATTAATATCTGACGATTATCTATAATTATTTAGAAGGTTTAAATGTTAAGGTTATTTACTTATAATTCAAATAACTCAGATATTTAACATGATTTTTGTCAAATATCAAAATGGAGTAAAAAAAATTCACTAGCTAAAGAATTTTTTATATTTTTAGATAGCCAACTAAAATGAGTTTTGAATAAAGAATAATATTTTTGATAAAATTATTATAAAAATAATATTATTGAAAAATAATGTTTTAGAAACTTAAATTTTAAGAAAGAAATATTTTTTAAGAGATATCAACACACCAAATAAGAGTACAAGTAGTAGTAAAAGAGTTAAGTCTTATCCAAAGAGTCATTCACTGTCTCAACATTTGATTGTTTTGTCATAAATATGAGTTATTATTTTGCTTCCTGACTATTTTTAGGATCCAATGACACCGGCAAGAATGATATCAAAAAAAGAAAAATAGAAGAAATGGTTAATTTTTTTCATGTAGTTAATATCCAATGATTATCTATATTTACTGAGAAAGTGTAAATTTTAAGATTATTTACATACAATCCAAATAACTTAAATATTTGACATGATTAGTGTCCGCGCATCTGCGCGGGTACTAATACTAGTTTACTAAATATCGATAAATGTTTGAATATGAATGCAGTTACTATTGAAATTTTACTCGAGGTCGTTACAGGAATCCATAAACATTAAATCCTGGATCCGCCTCTGTTCACCGTCACCATAAAGAAGGAGGGTACGAAGACATGTAGCTTCTCTATGTTTTTCTCATTCTTCTGCCTGCTCTTCGTGTAAAAAGGAAAGGGTTCAAATGAGAAAAGGAGAACAGAAATAGACTAGAGACATACCAAACTATGGACAATATAATCAACTAAAAGTATTCCTTCATCATTAATCTGAGAGGTTTAGGATACGAGCTTTAGGTATGAAGTCGTCTTTGTTATAAAGTACTTAACTCTTTGATGTGGATTTTTCGACGCGAATTCAAATTTGATCGGATCTTAATTTTTTTTAACCCGTCCCTAAATAGGAGGATCTATAGTATTTTCACACTTTCCCTCCAAGGTGAGTCGAACCCAGGGACCACTACCAGAAAATACCTTTTTCCGACTACAAATTCCGACTACAAAATGCCAGTCGCCATTTTCCGACTACTGTAGTCGGAAATCTCATATTTATTTTTTAATTTATTTTTAAGAATTATTCTGAATATTTTTACGATTAATATAATTAAAAAGTTTCGCGAAAAATTGCGCGCGTAAAAGTTTCCGACTACCGTAGTCGAAACATTAGATAATAAAGTCAAGACCACTTTTGACCAAGAATTTTTTAATTAAAAAAATTAAATAATATATAGTTTCCGACTACAGTAGTCGGAAACGTTAACTTATTTTCCGCTAACCCTTGTATTCTAATTCTTTTTTCCCACAATTTCTCAATTGCTCTAACTGCCTCTTTCTCTGTATCTCCGCCTCTCTCTCAACCGCGCCGGTCAAAATCGGTGTTGGGGACTTCATCAGGTACGCGATCTCTCTCTCTTTCTCGTCTAATCTTCGGCCAATACTAGGGTTTGAGGCTGGAATTGTTGGCTAGTTTGAGGCTTGTCCTTGTTTGTGTGCTCTATTTGATTTTTTGTTTGTATTGGGGTAGAGTGAGGGCTGTGATGATGCTTATGAATCTTTCTATTTTTGGGCTGATCTTTGAGCATTGAGATGACCCGACCCGTATCTTGGTGTGGCAACCCGGTATGGCTGTGATTGAGTACTCTCTCTCGTGCAACCGGTGTTTTGCAGCCATGGCATGGCTGTCTTCTCTTTTGCCTTTTCATTATACGCGTCTGAGCCTTAATTTGCTGGATAACATTAGTAGGCGTTTGGACAATATTGAGTTGAAATTGAGAAACTCTCTTAAAAGCAGACTTGTGAGGTCTCTTCGGTTAAAAGCTCTCATCTAAATTAATTTATGTTTATCAATGGACAGCTTACAAGGGGTTGTGAAGAATTTTTATGATCAACAGCTCTCTTGATAAATGTTGTGAGAAATAGTTTAGTTTCTATGTTCCCTTTGTTTTAATGGAACTACCTTTCTGGGTTTAGTTGAACAGGATATCAAAAACCAATTTAGTGAACTTTGCACACATGTGTAATGGAATCAAAATATATTTCTGTTGAATTTAGGTTACAACTTTATAGTTTGTTAATCTTGATGTATGCATTACCTTCAATAGTATTAAAGCCTAGCTTCACTCATTATTCTCTTCTGTTCTAATTGAATGAATAAAAATTCCTGGTATTTCCTCTCAATCTTGACTTGTGTTGACCTATTTTAATGACCCAAAATATTATGAACAGTCAAATTATGTGATCTTAATGGTAATATTCNGGGTGGAAGAAGAATGGTTGGGGTGGATGGATGGTGTAGAAAAACGAAAAAACAGAAAATTAAAAATTAAAAATACAAAAAAAAAGTAAAAAAAATAAGGGGGGACGGGGACAGGGTGGGGTGGGTGGTGCAGAAAAATAAAAAAATTAAAAATCAAAAATACTAAAAAAAGAAGTAATAAAAATGAGGGAGTTAGCGGCGGCAGGGGGTGTAGGGGTAGGTGGGTGGTGCAGAAAAACCCAAAAATACAAAATTAAAAATACGGAAAAAAAAAAGTAATATTAGGGCAACTAAGTAAATTTCTAGATAAGTTGGTTGAGATCCATTTATTTTGGGTGAGTTTCATGGGTTGTATTTGGGCTGCTTGATGGGTCAGAATGGGTTATGAAAAATAATGGGTTAACTTGGGCTCAGCCCAAATAGACCCATGAGCTAAAATGTGTAAAAATAGCACTGCCTAGCCAGTTTTCGGACTGGTCGTTCAAAAATAGCTAGCGTTTACCAAGTCAATAAAAAATAGCCACTATTTTGCTTCAACAGAGACCGGTCCAGCATAATATACTGGAGTTCGGCGCACCTGTGTATGAACTTCCAGCATATTATGCTGGAACTCCAACACACGGAAAGTTCCAGCATAACATACTGGAGATTCGAGCACTTGTGTATGAACTTCCAGCATATTATACTGGACCGGTATACTTTGCTGGAACTCCAGTATATTATGCTGAAGTTCTAGTGTACTTATGTTGGAACTCCATCATATTATGCTGGAGTTTCAGCATACTTATCCTGGAACTCCAGTATAATATGCTGGAGTTCAAGTATACTTATGTTGGAACTTCGCATAATATACTGGCATATTTAAATTTCGGTTACTTTGGAAAATGGGCTATTTTGAACGACCACTTGTAAATCTGGCTATTTTTGAATTTCTCCCCTAAAATGTATGTAATCCAACCCATTAATCTTTGGGCGGGTTAGGCAGGTTGAATAGGTTTGGGTTCAAATTGACACCCCTAATATACCTCTACAAAAGAAACACCCACCCCCTCTGTAATTAATGTGTGTGTGCGCGTTTTTGTTTTTAATTTCAGTATCACTACTAATAAGTCAACCAAATCTTTTTCTTTTTCCCTAAAACTTATGCAGACTTTGACTTGGTATGAGTTTCCAAGTCAGATACTAATTTAGAATATTGTTGATGGGTGTGTAACAAATTTAAGTTGACAGATAATTGGTAAGTATACAATTACACTATAGTATAAGTCATTATGTTATGGTGTTCTTTTCTACAAAATAAATAAGAATGAACGACTATAAATTTAAAGAGTTCCATCTGTGAAAGGTAGTCTGAGAATTATGATTGGGCCGTATAACAGCATACCGAATTGGCCCACTAATTTGGATTGATTTTGCTTTTTGAGTTTTTTCCTATTCTAAATCCTTGTCAATATAGGAATATACATCCTGTCTATGTTAGTTGTTACACGCCTATAAATGCCCTCCAATTTTTGTTTTCTCGTAAGTACATCCTTGCTATGGCAAACTGGGCAGAATTGCCACACGACCTCATTACTATGATTGCAAAGCGTGTTAAAGTGATCGAAGAATTCATTGCTTTTGGTGTTGTTTGTACCTTGATAAAGAAACAGAATTGAAGTCGAGAAAAGAGAATACTGAAGGATTGAGAAGAGAATAGAAGAGAATAGAAGAGAGAAATAGAGAGTGGTGAGCGGGAGAGTTGAGAACTTTTCATTGATATTCAATAATGTCTTTTCTTCATACAATTCAGCTATTTATATCTAACTAAGCAAGGAATTTAAATGACAAATAAAGGAAAATGTTGAAATCACACTAACTACCTTTAACTATTTTTCCCGCCAATTTCTTAATTTGAATTTTTCTAACTAACTAACTAACTTGTCCTAGTTGGCAGCTGAGTTGGAGCTGGTTGCTGTAGTATGTGTATCAATACCCTCCCCATCAGCAACACCCTTGTCCTCA
Organism: Nicotiana attenuata; assembly: GCF_001879085.1. NCBI lineage: Eukaryota > Viridiplantae > Streptophyta > Magnoliopsida > Solanales > Solanaceae > Nicotiana > Nicotiana attenuata. Next base: position 39,065 of record NW_017673570.1, read on the forward strand.
AGGGTGAAATGAGGGAATCTGGTGCGAAGTGCAGAAGCTAGCTCCCAAGTAGCCTGAGTAGGATCCAAATCAGTCCATTTGATCAAGCATTGAGCAACAGCCTTGTTTTCCTTTTTGATGAGGCGACGGCCTAAGATAGCTTCAGGGTATGGACACAAGGGACTGGCAAGATCCAATATAGGAGGATGAACAATAGTGGAAGGGAGGGTATAGCAGAACTTGAGTTGAGAGATGTGGAAGGTAGGGTGGATTTGAACTTCAGGTGGAAAAAGGAGTTTATAAGCAACTGCTCCTATTTTCTCAATGATAGAATAAGGGCCAAAATACTTAGAGGTTAATTTGTGATAGGGAGAGAGAGAGAGAGTGGACTGACGATACGGCTGGAGTTTAACAAACACCCAATCACCAACTTGGAAGGAACGATCAGATCTGTGACTATTAGCTTGGGACTGCATGCGTTGCTGAGCCCGGGCTAAATGGAACTTGGCTAGTTGAACTTTAAACTCCCTGACCAATAGAACATCCTCAACAGCCTCAAGAAAAGAATCACTAGGAAGGTAAGGTAAGTGGATAGGAGGGGGATAGCCATAAAGAAGCTCAAAAGGGGTAGTTTTAATAGCAGAGTGAGGGCTGGAATTATACCACCATTCAGCCAATGACAAAAAGGAACACCAGTCAGCAGGAAAATCAGTGCAGAAGCACCTCAAATAGGTCTCCAAACACCTATTGAGAACCTCACTCTGGCCATCAGTTTGGGGATGATAAGCTGTAGAAGTTTGGATAGCAACACCTTGAATGGTAAGGAATTCCTTCCAAAAAGAACTGATGAATATAGGATCTCGATCACTAGTGATAGAAGAAGGAAACCCATGGAGTTTAAAGATAGAGTCCATAAACACAGAAGCAAGAGATGGAGCAGTATAGGGGTGGGCAAGAGCAATGAAATGACCATACTTAGTGAGTCTATCAACGACTACCCAAATAATTGTCTTGCCATTAGATTTAGGTAGACCCTTAATGAAATCCATGTTAATATCAGTCCATGGGGTAGCAGGAATAGGGAGGGGCTGCAACAACCCCGGGTAAGCAGAGGTATCATACTTATTCCTTTGGCACACATCACAGTTGTGAATGAAATCCACGATATCCTTCCTTATACCCTTCCAATAGAAGTAAGCTAGCACCTTTCTAGTGGTGGCATCTATACCAGAATGACCTCCAGTAGGAGTTGAATGCCACAAGGTAAGGATATGAGTCCTTAAAGAAGCATCATTGCCCACAACAATTTTGCCCTTTCTTCTTAGTTGGTCATTGATCCAAGTAAAATGTTTCTGAGGCTGTGTACTCAAGGAGTCAATAAGAGCTTTAAGCTCAGGATCATTGAACCAACTGTCTGAAATGGCTTTCCACAAGCCAGTCTGCACAGAAGAGACCATTAGGGACATCAACTCTGCACCATCAACTCTAGAGAGGGAGTCTGCAGCAGTGTTGTCCTTCCCCTTCTTATATTGAATCTCAAAGTCAAAAGGAAGCAACTTAGCAAGCCATCTAAGTTGTGAGTCAGTGTGCAACTTCTGCTCCAATAGGTATTTCAAGGCCTTTTGATCAGTCCTCACAATAAAATGTATAATGGGACCATTTAGTGACAGCAAAAACAAGGGCAAGCAGTTCCCTTTCATATACAGATATGGCCATATGTCTGGGAGCTAATCCTTTACTAATAAAGGCTATAGGATGATCCAACTGCATTAGAACAGCCCCAATGCCAGTGCCACTGGCATCAGTCTCTACTACAAAAGGAAGAGAATAATCTGGTAAGGCCAATACAAGAGCAGAAATAAGTGCCTGTTTGAGAGCATCAAAAGCTTGAGTAGCAGCTGAGGTCCAATGAAAGCCATCTTTTTTCAAAAGCTCAGTCAAAGGTCTACTAATGAGACCATAACCCTTAATAAATTTCCTGTAATAGCCTGCAAGCCCAAGGAAACCTCTAAGTTGTTTGACAGAAGAAGGAATAGGCCAATCTTGGACAGCACTGATTTTCTTAGGGTCAGTAGAAACACCCTCACTAGAAATAAAATGTCCAAGATACTCCACCTTAGGTACTCCAAAGACACATTTGGAGAGTTTAGCTAGAAGGCTGTTAGACACCATCACATCAAAAACCTGTTGTAAATGAGAAGCATGATCTGACAAGAATCTGCTATATATTAAGATGTCATCAAAGAATACCAGAACAAATTTCCTGAGAAATGGTAGAAATAGATGGTTCATAAGGCATTGGAAGGTAGAGGGGGCATTGGTTAAGCCAAAAGGCATAACCAAATACTCATAATGACCTTGGTGAGTTCTGAATGCTGTCTTGGGAATGTCTTCTGGAGCCATTCTGATCTGGTGGTAGCCAGACCTAAGATCAATCTTAGAGAATATAATAGCTCCAGATAACTCATCCAACAAATCATCTATAATAGGAATAGGAAATTTATCCTTGACAGTGCAGTGGTTTAATTCCCTGTAATCCACACATAACCTCCATGTACCATCTTTCTTTCCCACCAATACCACAGGGAATGCAAAAGGGCTATTGCTATACTGAATCACTCCTTGTTGTAGCATATCTTGAACCAGCTTCTCAATGATATCTTTTTTCAAGGAGGGGTACCTGTAAGGTCTAATATTGACAGGTTTAGTCCCAGGTTGCAAGGGAATACTGTGGTCAAAGGTACCTCTCTTTGGAGGCAAAGTAGTAGGCTCAGCAAAAACTTGCTGGTTCTGCTGAAGAATGTGTTCAATAACAGCAGGAACATGGCTGCCCTTAGAGAGTTGCAAAGCATTGAGCTGATGTCTTGCAGACAGCTTAGGTTCATTTACCAAAACCTGTAACATAAAGAGTTGAACCTGGTCCCTATTCTTCTTGTTGAGAGATCTAGTGCTGGATAACTTGTATTCTTCAAAACACCCCTCAACAAATGGAATTTGCCCTTGTAAGTGAATGACATAGTGAGATCATTATAGTCCATAGTGACAGGACCCAAAGTTTTCATCCACAAGGCTCCCAGAACTAAGTCATATTTGCCAACTGGAAAAACAATCAAATCAGAAGTGTAAGAAGTTCCCTGTAACATCCACTGGAAGTTCCTTACAACTCCAGATGTGGCCTCCATTGAATTGTTACCAAGACTAACATAACCAACCTTAGTTGGAACAATACAACAGCCCAACCTTTTAGCAGACTCACAGTCTATAAAATTGTGAGTGCTACCTCCATCTAATAAGATCTGTAAGGGCCTCATATTATTGTATCCAGTTACATGAATAGTTTGTGCCCCTTGAATCCCACTCAAAGCACACAAGGAAATCACAGGGGGATCTCTTTCAGGTATAGACCACTCCTCATTAGATGCTTCACCATCTGTTTTGGACACTCTATCTTCTGCATAATCCTCTTCCCCATACTCCAAATCCAGCACAATCAATTGTTTTGGAAGGTTACACTTATGACCAGCAGTGTATTTATCATCACAGAAGTAGCACAGGCCTTGTGCTCTCTTGGCTTGCATTTCAGCAGGGGAAATGGTTCTTCTGGTTCTAGACACAACTGGTGGCCTTGGGAAGGCAAGGCTAGTTTTGAATTAGGGACAACAGTAGCAGGAGACACCTTAGGTTGGACATAATCAGAATTAGGTTTACTGAGGGTAAAAGAGGACTGGCCTCCAGAATTAGCCCTTTGAGCCCTCACATTAACAGCCAGTGTGGCTTCTGCAAGTCTAGCTAATCTATATGCCTTTGATAAGGTCTGAGGTTCATGCATTTTGACTGGATGCACCAACTCTTCCTTGAGACCTCCTAAAAAACAGGATATAACTTGTCCAACGGATAGATCACACTGAGCTAACAACCTAGCAAAGGCAAATTGAAATTCCCTCACAGATCCAGTCTGCCTTAACTGTTTCAGCTCTAACATTGGATCTGCAAATTCCTCACTGAAGGTTTCGATTAGAGCAGCTAGGTATTCCTCCTAATCAGCTGAATCGAGTGAATCACGACATTCATGTATGATTGATACCATTCTAGGGCTTCATCATCCAAATTCATTGCCACTAAACTCACTCTTTGATTAAGAGGAGTCTTATCAACAGAATAATATTGCTCAATACTGTATAACCAGGTTTTCAGATTTTCACCATTAAAACGCTGAAACAATAGATTATGATTTCGATTAGAATTAGCAACATAAGGATTGGGACCTAAAATGCCCTGACCTGCTTGAATTCCCTTATCTCTACTGTTAGAAGCAGATGCATTATCCTTCGACTGTTGATTCAAGTGCCAGCCATCAAACGAGTTTTTGAGAGCACTTACCATCTGAAGCAACTCAGTGTGTCTCCTATCCATGTCCTCACGCAGCTCCTGTTGTTTTTGAGCCATTTCTTCCCTGAGATCTAGCTGTTGAGCAGCGAGATCTTCATATTGCTCCTGCAAATCAGCTGGTTGTGTTCCAGTCACCATTTCAACAGCTCTTCGAGGCCCCATTGTCTACGAGCTCTGATACCAATTGATACCAAATTACTTGATATCGAGCTAAGGAAACAGAATTGAAGTAGAGAAAAGAGAATACTGAAGGATTGAGAAGAGAATAGAAGAGAATAGAAGAGAGAAATAGAGAGTGGTGAGCGGGAGAGTTGAGAACTTTTCCTTGATATTCAATAATGTCTTTTCTTCATACAATTCAGCTATTTATATCTAACTAAGCAAGGAATTTAAATGACAAATAAAGGAAAATGCTGAAATCACACTAACTACCTTTAACTACTTTTCCCGCCAATTTCTTAATTTGAATTTTTCTAACTAACTAACTAACTTGTCCTAGTTGGCAGCTGAGTTGGAGCTGGTTGCTGTAGTATGTGTATCATACCTCATAGCGAACTGCTACGACGAAGGAAAATTTTGATGCACTTTCGCCCCAAGTTCCGTTGCTAATGCTGGCTGCTGATAAAGATGGTGATGATTATCGCGAATTTTACTCTCTTTCCAAGCAAAAAGTTCCACACATATTTCTCCCAGAAGCTAGAGGGCCACTAGAGTGTTTTCCAACAGAGGGGTGGCTTTGCGCCATCTCATGCACAGCAGAGATGAAGTTGTTACGGCCGTTCTCTCGCATCAGTATACAGCTTCCCTCACTAAAAGCTTTATTGGCTTTACATGGCGAAGAAGCACCTAAAGAAGGAGAGTGGCACTGCATAGACAAAGCCGTCTTATCTGCTAGTCCTTCTGTTACATCTGATTATGCACTGGTAATTTCCCGTTTTGGGTACGGTAGCTGATTGTCATTTTGGCGACCTGGAGACCTCAACTGGACTATCCTTAATTTCAAGAAATTTGATGGAATCTCTGTGTGGTCCATCCCCATATGTGGAAAAGCTTCTTCTTTCCTCCTTTTGTCAAGCCAGCCAATTTAAGAAAAGATTTGGGTGGTTGACTTAAGATTTGGGAGGCTGACTTTTGCAGTAGAGTTGATGTCACTGCATACATCAACATAGGTATTCTGCAACTATAAATAGGTGCCTCTACCTTCATTTTAAGACACACCAACAAAGAGAGAACAGAGAGAGAGCAAGGTATTCCATAAACTATAAGAAAATAGTTTGTGACGAAAAATAGAGTGTGAGAGATATTATAGTGAGGTGGAAAAAAGCAAAAAAGTATTTATTCCTTTTGAGGGTGTAGTGGTCTTAGGAGTATTTTTTACTCGTTACTACACAGTATAAAATTCCTCGCTATAGTGATATCAGTTGCTCCTCTTGGCCGTGGTTTTTTCCCTTATTCAGAAGGGTTTCCACGTAAAATCTTGGTGTCATTATTGCTGCATTTTTATTCTTGCTGATTTAACCATAACTTAGTGTTTCCGCGTTTATCACTAATACCGTGAATACTATTTTTACGGGGTTTATTCCTAACAAGTGGTATCAGAGCCAAGGTTCTGTCTGAGTATGCTCTGTGGTTGCAGCACAGTCTGAACTTCCACATCAGAAAAGAATTACTTTGGTCTCATAATAAATAGTATTTGTATTTGTGATAAACGATGGAAGCCAACACTAGTAGAATGGTTACTTTGAGTGGCACAAATTATGCCATTTGGAAGGGCAAAATGGAAGATTTGCTCTATGTCAAGAATTTTCATCAACCTGTCTTCGCTACTATAAAGCCTGATAATAAATCAGATGAAGAGTGGAATTTGTTACACGGACAGGTTTGCGGCTTTATTAGACAGTGGGTTGACGATAATGTTTTGAACCATATTTCTGGGGAGACACATGCTCGTACCCTATGGGAGCACCTTGAAAGTCTGTATGCTCGGAAAACTGGAAACAACAAGATGTTTCTAATAAAGCAGATGTTGGGTTTAAAATACCACGATGGTTCCGCGATAACAGATCATCTGAATAATTTTCAGGGGATCATGAACCAGTTATCTGCTATGGGCATTAAATTTGATAAAGAAATTCAAGGCTTGTTTCTACTTGGTTCTCTACCAGATTCTTGGGAAATTCTTAGAACTTCATTATCAAATTCTGCTCCGGATGGTGTGATCTCTATGGATCTTGCCAAGAGCAGCCTTTTAAATGAAGAGATGAGAAGAAAATCTCAGGGTTCCTCCTCATCAAATGTCTTGGTGACTGACTCTAGGGGGAGAAGCAAGAATCGAGGTTTTCAAAATAGAGAACATAATAGAAGCAAATCCAGAAGCAGACTTAAAGATATTGAGTGCTATCATTGCGGGAAGAAAGGGCACAGAAGTTCTACCGGATTTTGAAAAAGGAGAATAGAGACAAGGAAGAACATAAAGAAGATGGAAATCGTGTGGCCACCGTCACTACAGAAGATCTTGTTACTGTCCTTGATGCGGATCTGATAAATATTACTTGTGATGAGTCAAGCTGGGTTGTGGACAGTGGTGCTGCATCTCATGTGACATCGAGGGAGGAATTTTTCTCATCCTATACTCAGGGTGACTTTGGAACTTTGAGTATGGGTAATGAGACTGTATCTAGGGTGGCTGGTGTTGGAACGATTTGTTTGGAAACTAGTATTGGAACTAAACTAGTTTTAAACAATGTAAAGCATGCACCTGATGTTCGTTTGCACTTGATCTCTGTTGGTGTTTTGGATGATGAGGGATATGTCAGTACCAACGGTGCTGGAAAGTGGAAGCTCACTAAGGGTTCCATGATTGTGGCTCGTGGGGAAAAGCGTCGTGGTCTATACTGGACTACGGCCTCTACCTGTGTTGATATGGTGAATGCCGTTGAGAGCAATAACTCTTCAACGTTATGGCATAAGAGGCTTAGCCATATTAGCGAGAAAGGACTAAAGGTTTTGGCCAAGAAGAAATTGTTGTCAAATTTTGAAAGTGCAAAATTAGAAAAATATGAGCACTGCTTGGCTAGAAAACAAAAAAGAGTTTCTTTTCAGTCTCATCATCCTTCAAGAAACACAGAGTTGCTTGAGTTGGTGCATTCGGATTTATGTGGTCCAATGAAGACAAGGACTTTGGGTGGTGCACTTTATTTTGCTACCTTTATTGATGATTGCTCAAGGAAATTTGGGTCTACATCTTGAAAACTAAAGACCAAGTGCTGGGTGTCTTTAAGTAGTTTCAGGCTTCAGTTGAAAGAGAAACGGGAAAGAAGCTGAAGTGTATTCGTACTGATAACGGTGGTGAATATTGTGGACCGTTTGACGAATACTGCAAGCAGCAGGGTATCAGACACCAGAAGACTCCTCCAAAGACTCCTCAGCTTAATGGTTTAGCAGAAAGGATGAACAGGACCTTGATGGAAAGAGTCAGATGTTTGCTTTCTGAAGCAAAGTTGCCGAATTCCTTTTGGGGTGAGGCTTTGTTGACCGTCGCACATGTTATTAATCTATCCCCTACGGTTGCTTTGCAAGGTGATGTTCCAAACAGAGTTTGGTATGGCAAGGATGTTTCCTATGACCACTTGAAAGTGTTTGGTTGCAAAGCTTTTGTACATGTGCCTAAAGATGAGAGGTCAAAATTAAATGCTAAGACAAGGCAGTGCATCTTCATTGGTTATGGCCTTGATGAGTTTGGTTACAGGCTATATGATCCAATTGAGAAGAAGGTCGTGGGAGCCTTGATCTTCTTCTCTTTCCTTTAGTAGGAACAGACAAGTCTCACTCTTGCCCTTAATAGGAATCCAAAAGCGGAGATCAGCCTACCTATCTAATGATATCAGCCTAACTCAGATAGTGGAACTCCCCTTCTTCCTTCTCGCCTTGGTAGCATCCTCCTTCTCATCTAAAGAGGCTTTTCCTCATACAAATGTGGATGACGTCGGTGGGCTCAATGATGATGGTGATGCCCAGAACCATATTCCAGATCAGCATATTGATGGTGATGGTGATAACAATTCTAATGTTGATGAGGCAGATGCTTCTACTCACGAAGCTGTGGACGAGTTAGATATTCCACTCAGGAGGTCTTCTAGACCTCGTACTCCTTCCTCCCGTTATTCACCCAATGAGTATGTATTACTCACTGATGGGGGAGAACCTGAATGTTATGCGGAGGCCATAGAAGATGAGCACAAGGATCAATGGATTGAAGCCATGCAAGATGAGATGAAATCTCTGCATGAGAACCATACTTATGAGTTGGTGAAATTGCCTAAGGGCATGAGAGCTTTGAAAAACAAGTGGGTGTTCAAAGTTAAAGCTGAAGAACATAGTTTGAAGCCCAGATACAAAGCTAGATTGGTTGTCAAGGGATTTGGTCAAAGGAAAGGTATTGAATTTGACGAAATATTTTCTCCTGTTGTGAAAATGTCCTCCATTCGTACAGTTCTTGGTTTGACTGCTAGTCTTGATTTGGAGATTGAGCAGATGGATGTGAAGACTGCTTTTCTTCATGGTGACTTAGAAGAGGAGATTTATATGGAACAACCTGAGGGCTTCAAGGTAAAAGGTAAAGAAAATCTTGTATGCAAACTTAAGAAGAGTCTATATGGATTGAAACAAGCTCCCAGACAGTGGTACAAGAAGTTTGAGTCTGTTATAGGGGAGCAAGGCTACAAGAAGACTTCTTTAGATCATTGTGTGTTTGTACAAAGATTTTCTGATGATGACTTTATCATCCTCTTGCTATATGTGGATGATATGTTGATTGTGGACAGGAATGCTTCCAAGATTGACGAGTTGAAGAAACAGTTGAATAAGTCTTTTGCAATGAAAGACTTGGGTCATGCTAAGCAGATTTTGGGCATGAGAATTACTCGTTCGAGAAATGAAAGGAAGCTTTACTTGTCACAAGAGAAGTACATAGAACGTGTACTGGAGAACTTCAATATGAAAAGTGCTAAGTTGGTCCACACACCCCTTCCTGGTCATCTGAAGTTGAGCAAGAAGATGTGTCCTACAACAACGGAGGAAAAAGAGAAAATGTCCAAGATTCCTTATTCCTCTGCCGTCGGAAGTTTGATGTATGAAATGGTATACAATCGACCAGATATTGCTCATGCAGTCGGTGTTGTTAGCAGATTTCTCGAAAATTCGGGAAAAGAGCATTGGGAAGCTGTAAAGTGGATACTCAGGTATCTAAGAGGAAGCTCACATGAATGCTTATGTTTTGGAGGATCAAATCCAATTTTGAAGGGCTATACAGATTCTGATATGGCAGGTGACCTTGATAATAGAAAATCCACTACTGGATATTTGTTTACTTTTTCAAGGGGAGCTATATCATGGCAGTCGAAGTTGCAGAAGTGTGTCACACTATCTACAACTGAAGCAGAGTATATTGCGGCTACTGAAGCTGGCAAAGAGATGATATGGCTCAAGAGATTTCTTCAAGAACTTGGATTGCGACAGATGGAGTATGGTGTCTATTGCGACAGTCAGAGTGCAATAGACCTGAGCAAAAACTCCATGTACCATGCGAGAACAAAACACATCAACGTCAGATATCATTGGATTCGTGAGCAAGTGGAGAACGAATCACTTCAAGTCAAAAAGATTCACACGAGTGAAAATCCTGCAGATATGTTGACCAAGGTGGTACCAAGAGACAAGTTCGAGCTATGCAAAGAACTTGCCGGCATACACTCAAACTAGAACCTCTGGTCTTACCTCCTTCAGGTGAATGGGATTGGAGGGGGAGTTTGTGGGGTCCAGCCCCATATGTGGAAAAGCTTCTTCTTTCCTCCTTTTGTCAAGCCAGCCAATTTAAGAAAAGATTTGGGCGGCTGACTTTTGCAGTAGAGTTGATGTCACTGCATACATCAACATAGGTATTCTGCAACTATAAATAGGTGCCTCTACCTTCATTTTAAGACACACCAACAAATAGAGAACAGAGAGAGAGCAAGGTATTCCATAAATTATAAGAAAATAGTTTGTGAAAAAAAATAGAGTGTGAGAGATATTGTAGTGAGGTGGAAAAAGCAAAAGAGTGTTTATTCCTTTTGAGGGTGTAGTGGTCTTAGGAGTATTTTTTACTCGTTACTACACAGTGTAAAATTCCTCGCTATAGTGATATCAGTTGCTCCTCTTGGCCGTGATTTTTTCCCTTATTCAGAAGGGTTTCCACGTAAAATCTTGGTGTCATTATTGCTGCATTTTTATTCTTGCTAATTTAACCATAACTTAGTGTTTCCGCGTTTATCACTAATACCGTGAATACTATTTTTACGGGGTTTATTCCTAACAAGTGGTATCAGAGCCAAGGTTCTGTCTGAGTATGCTCTGTGGTTACAGCACAGTCTGAACTTCCACATCAGAAAAGAATTACTTTGGTCTCATAATAAATAGTATTTGTATTTGTGATAAATGATGGAAGCCAACACTAGTAGAATGGTTACTTTGAGTGGCACAAATTATGCCATTTGGAAGGGAAAAATGGAAGATTTGCTCTATGTCAAGAATTTTCATCAACCTGTCTTCGCTACTATAAAGCCTGATAATAAATCAGATGAAGAGTGGAATTTGTTACACGGGCAAGTTTGCGGCTTTATTAGACAGTGGGTTGACGATAATGTTTTGAACCATATTTCTGGGGAGACACATGCTCAGACCCTATGGGAGCACCTTGAAAGTCTGTATGCTCGGAAAACTGGAAACAACAAGATGTTTCTAATAAAGCAGATGTTGGATTTAAAATACCACGATGGTTCCGCGATAACAGATCATCTGAATAATTTTCAGGGGATCATGAACCAGTTATCTGCTATGGGCATTAAATTTGATGAAGAAATTCAAGGCTTGTTTCTACTTGGTTCTCTACCAGATTCTTGGGAAATTCTTAGAACTTCATTATCAAATTCTGCTCTGGATGGTGTGATCTCTAAGGATCTTGCCAAGAGCAGCCTTTTAAATGAAGAGATGAGAAGAAAATCCCAGGGTTCCTCCTCATCAGATGTCTTGGTGACTGACTCTAGTGGGAGAAGCAAGAATCGAGGTTTTCAAAATAGAGAACATAATAGAAGTAAATCCAGAAGCAGACTTAAAGATATTGAGTGTTATCATTGCGGGAAGAAAGGGCACACAAAGAAGTTCTACCGGATTTTGAAAAAGGAGAATAGAGACAAGGAAGAACATAAAGAAGATGGAAATCGTGTGGCCACCGTCCCTACAGAAGATCTTGTTACTGTCCTTGATGCGGATCTGATAAATATTGCTTGTGATGAGTCAAGCTGGGTTGTGGACAGTGGTGCCGCATCTCATGTGACATCAAGGGAGGAATTTTTCTCATCCTATACTCAGGGTGACTTTGGAACTTTGAGTATGGGTAATGAGATTGTATCTAGGGTGGCTGGTGTTGGAACGATTTGTTTGGAAACTAGTATTGGAACTAAACTAGTTTTAAACAATGTAAAGCATACACCTGATGTACGTTTGCACATGATCTCTGTTGGTGTTTTGGATGATGAGGGATATGTCAGTACCAATGGTGCTGGAAAGTGGAAGCTCACTAAGGGTTCCATGATTGTGGCTCGTGGGAAAAAGCGTCGTGGTCTATACTGGACTACGGCCTCTACCTGTGTTGATATGGTGAATGCCGTTGAGATATGGGGGCTTACAATCTTGAAGATGGAAGCATTGAATCTTTTTATCCTGGATTGTCACTATGTCCTATTTGCCCACCGACTTGGATCAAACCATCATTCTCATAATGTGTCATGTTGGTGATGCTATTGTTGCTTTTCAGTTTGGTTATTTTTGTTAGTCAGGTTACCAGGCTCGATTGAACTTGTGACCTAGTGGCATGAAGAGGACTCTATCACTATGGACAAGAATGGCCGGTATTCTTTTTCAGTTTGGTTATTTATTATTTTTTGCAAATTATTTAAGTTGATTTATTTGTTTTGGTTCATGTTGTAATTTGCTGGTTGATGATGTATGAATCTTATGATACTTAATAAAATCTAGTTGCGCTTTCTCTACATGATTGAGGCTTTCCCTTCCTTACATTAGAGTTGGAGTTTCAATGGTAAATGTAGTTACAGCTACTTGTGCACACACTTATATCCACGCAGGAAGTACCATTATCTATCAAAAGGGGAGCCCGGTTCACTAAGCTCCCGCTATGCGTGGAGTCCGGGGAAGGGGCGGACCACAAGGGTCTATTTTATGCAGCCTTACCTTGCATTTTAGCAAAAGGTTGTTTCCACGGCTTAAACCTGTGACCTTCTGGTCACATGATACCAACTTTATCAGTTACGCCAAGGCTCCCTTTCTACCATTATCTATCAATGTACCCGAAAATTATTTTGCTTGTGCTGATGTTATAGTGCCGAGATCACAAGATATACAGTCCTTGATTTTGCCACATTTGCTCTTTTCATTGTTCTGAACCTGGTTGGTGTAGAGTATGCTCTTCATATTCTTTTGGATACCTTCTCGAGGAAAAGGGGGCTCAAAGTTGTAACAAGAACATTCTACTTGCTTATAAATATTACTTGTGTTCTTGAAATTCTTTATCTTGGTTTTCAGTTTTATACGACAACGAGCGAACTATATAGCTGTAACAAAAATTTGGTAATTAGTATAGAACTTATCATGAAATTACATAGCACCCTAATCATTCCATTGCGAAATACGCCCCTTTTCTTTTACAGATAACTGATGTTAGAACTGTCCAAACTCCAACGAGACTGACTATCACTACTAAGTCAACCTCAACCAGTTCTCTCCTTCTTATTTCCCTTAATATTTAATGCTGCCTTTGGCTTGGTACAAGGTTTCCAGTCAGATGCTATATTATTGATAGATGTTTGACAAACTTAAGTCAATAATTGGTGAGTAGAAATATTAGAACTTAAAATAAACTATTTAAATTTTTATATTATTGAGTAAAGTTCTTTATAAGCACATCCAAGGTAATATATTGCAAGTACATGGATAACGTACATCTTATTAACTTGAATTATTCTTTATCAATATAAATAATAATCTTACTGGATGAAGTTAAAGACTTTATGCAGTCTGAGAATAATACACTATAATCATTAAAATATTCTTCATGTTGCAACTCATGCTATCAATCATGTCGGCAAAATGTGTTTGATTGGTATATTTTCGGTCTACTATAGGTGTTCAATCAAAACAAAACCTACCTGAAGTATCTAAATGAGAAATCGTGACAACTTTAGGTATCTCCATATGTATTCAGTCTAGAAAGAATGGTGACACTAACATTTTGCATTTATGAATCTTACATTGGTAACCGTAGCCATGGAAGAAGGAAGATTCAGCAACTACTAGTAGAAGTAGGAGTAAACCAGATACCCTATATGCAAAAGAAAATGCGAAAATCAGCAAGAATCACAAAGAAATTTATATATTAGCACAAATTGCGAAGTGGTTTAGAATCAATGCTCGAAAAATCGTCGGTAGCCTAAGTGCGGCAAATTTTCCAGCAAAGCGCATATAATTTACACATTCTCCACATTGAAGTAAATCAACTTTCTGGATATTCCCGTGGCTGTTGTAGTGCATTCCGGAGCTTTATCATACAATACCAGTCAAAATAGAAAGCCAAACTATATACTCATCTCCTGAAATGCCTCAATGATTTCCAAAGCAGAGAAACATTCTTCTTTTGCTCTTATACTGACACACTTTGCCCCTATAGTTTGTAGTCTCCTTGCTATTTCTCCTTTGCACCCAACAGCTCTCATGTGTTGCTTGACTAATATTATGAGATCTTTACCTTGGTTGAGATATGCATCTATTCATGTACCAAATCGGTAGCCCTTCTCCCGTTCCTCAACTTTGTGTGTGAGAAGTTGGAATAGTATGACCCCATAGGCAAAGGCATCATGTCCGGGGCTTGCATCTAGAGAAAGTGAAAGGACATGATAATTTAGTATTTCGTGACACAACCATGAACCAACACATTGCAAAAAAAATAAACATTAATTGAATTTATATGATCCTAATAAGTGTACTTTCCAATTCTAAAAGAAACAGTTTCAATTCAGTTGTAATAGTTTGTTAGGTTAGTTAGCTTCACGCGTTAGCACAAGCGCGTGAATAACTGGGAAGTGGAGTCCGAAAGTTAGTTATAACTAACTTTCCCACCTTCCTCTATATAGTTGACATTTACCTCATATTGTAATTCATTAGAAGATTTTGGAATAAAAGAATCTCTCTTCTCTCTCATTTCATCTGTGTTTCCAGAACTCAATCGAGTTTTACATCAAGCAAGCTGTTCAAGGACAATTCTTTCGTTTGTTCTTTAGGCGAGCTTACTTCTCTTTCTTTTTCTGTTAAAATCTGTAGAAGTCGTAACATTGTTATTAGAGCTTTTGCTCCTTGGATCTGTGGAAATGGGTGATCACAATACTCATATGCAAGAGCTGCGAAAGGAAGTTGACAATCTCAAAGGTTCGGTGGATGCAGTCACAACTTCTATTTCTGAATTGAGAAGTTTTGTGGATCATAAGGTAGCCCAAGCTGAGGATTCTAAGGTGAAACTGGCTTCGTGCAAGTTTGAAGGAAAGACACTACAATGGAACCAATCCTACATGAAGCATCGCGTGACTAGAGAGTGGCCTTGCTGGGGTGAGTATGTAGCTTGTTTGTATGCCAGATTTGGATCTGAATTGTTTGACGACCCCATGGGAGATTTCAAGGATTTGAGACGGGTAAATTCTGTGTAAGACTATGTTGACCTGTTTGATGAATTTCTTACTAGAGTAGAATTATCAGAAGAGTATGTTGTTAGTTGTTTTGTTAGGGGAGTGAAGCCGGAAATTGGTTTACCTATCAAAATTTTATCACCCAGAACTATGGCTAAGGAAATTAGTCTAGCTAAGATTCAGGAACAAACCTTGGTTTTCATGGCCACCTCAATTCTATCTTACACAACCAAAAACACCCCGAAATTCCCTCCTTTTAATTCCTAATTCTCTCAACACTCTACGCCAATGTCCTCCAAAGTTAGCCAACCTTCCAGTCGACCTCTAAATTTTCCTACTTCATCTACAAAACCCACCTACAAGAATGTCAAGAAATTAACCCCAGCTGAAATGGAGGAAAGAAGGAGTAAGGAACTATGTTACAATTATGATGAGAATTATAGCTTTGGGCATGTGTGTAAGAACAGGAGACAATTGTTTTCTATGGAGGTAGAGGAGGGAATAGAGGAAGTTGAGTTGGAAGAAGAAGTGATGTTAGATCCGGCAGAATTGTTAACTATGATAGGTCAAGGGTTGGAGACTGATGCTGAGGGGTCCATTCTACCTCATGTATCAGTCCATGCCATGAATAGACTGCATGATTTTAGAACTATGAGAGTAACTATGTCAGTCAAGGGAAAAGCTTTGCAGGTTCTAATTAATACTAGGAGCACTCATGGTTTCTTGGATGTCAACACTGCCAAGAAGTTAGGATGTGTTTTGACAGCTATATCCCTTTTTGATGTATCTATTGTTGATGGAAAGAAGGTGCAGAGCAACTATATGTATAAATGGTTGGTTTGGAAAATGCAAGGTGTTTATTTTGATTCTGATATGTTCGTGCTGCCAATTGGAGGTTGTGGTATGATCTTGGGAATTCAATGGTTAATCAAACTGGGTGACAGTATGTGAAACTTTAAGAAACTCAGGATGGAGTTCAATATCATGGAACATAAGGTATCAATAAGAGGAGTTCAACCTCCTGCAACCAAGATGATCCAGCAGGCCAGCATGGACAAGTTATTAGCCAAATCTATAGAGCTGTGTATGATATATGTGGGTTTATTCCTTGAGAATCAACATCAAGGAGTTGAAATCAGTCTTTTCACAGTAGAAGGCATGCCAAAAGAACCAATATGAGCTGGGATCTGCAGTTAATATTGGAGAAGTACAATGACTTGTTTGAGGAGCCAACACAACTTCCTCCCTCAAGACTACATGACCACAAGATCACTTTGAAAGAGGGTGTCTCTCCTATCAATATCAGGCCTTACAGATATCCTAATGTTAAGAAAAATGAGACTGAAAAGATGGTGAATAAGATGCTAACTTCTGGAGTTATTAGGCACATCACCATCCCATATTCATCTCCTATTGTAATGGTGAAAAAGAAGGATGGAACATGGCCATTGTGTGTGGATTACAGGGAGTTGAACAGTTGCACAGTGAAGGACAAGTTTCCCATACCTGTGATTGAAGAATTTCTGGATGAGCTTCATGGTGCCAAATACTTCTCTAAGCTGGATTTAAGGTCAGGATATCATCAAATTAGAATGTTTGAACCACACATACCTAAAACTGCATTTAGAACCCATCATGGCCGTTATGAATTCATGGTTATGCCCTTTGGCTTAACAAATTCCCTTTCTACTTTCCAAAGTCTAATGAATCAGATTTTTCACAACTATCTCAGAAAATTTATCTTAGTCTTTGTTGATGACATTCTAATATATAGTCAAAGTTGGGATGACCATTTGTTGCATTTATAGGAAGATTTCAAGGTCCTTAGATCTCATACCTTCATCATTGAACAAAGCAAATGTGCTTTTGGAGTCTCACAGATTGACTGCTTAGGCCACATCATTTCTGAGCAAGGTGTAGCTATGGATAGACAAAAGATACATGTGTGCTGGACTGGCCATTACTAACCACCATAAAAGGGCTGAGGGGATTCTTAGGGCTGACTGGCTACTATAGGAGATTTATTAAAGGATATGGCATCATTGCAAGGCCCCTAAATGACCTGCTCAGGAAGGGTAATTTTCAATGAAATCCTGTAGCAACTGCTGAATTTGAAGACTTGAAACTAGCTATCACATCAGCTCCTGTCCTGGCCCTTCCAGATTATTCCAATGAATTTACAGTAGAAACTGATACTTCGGGAGGAGGAATTAGAGTTGTTCTAGCACAAGATAACAGACTAATTACATTCTTTAGCTAGGGATTATCAAACAAGAACAAGGCATTGTCTGTCTATGAAAAGGAGCAGCTGGCATTGGTTTCTGTTGTACAAAAGTGGAGACCTTATCTACTACGGAGGCCATTTATCATTAAAACTGACCACCATAGTCTTAAACACTTGCTAGAGCATAGGATTACCACTCCAAGCCAACAAAAATGGCTGGTCAAACTACTTGGCTATGATTATTCTATAGCCTACGAGAACACTATAGCTGATGCCTTGTCTAGGAAAGAAGAATCCATCCAGCTTTACAACATCTCTGGTGTCAACTCAGATCTCTTAGAAATAGTTAAAGCCACATGGAGACAAGACCCTGCACTCCAACATCTTATTCAGTCCAAATAGGATGGGCATGTCTACAAACCTTATTATAAATTCCAAACTGGGATCTTGAGCAGGATGGGCAAGCTGATGGTAGGAGCTTATGTCATAATCAGAGCTAAACTAATCTCCTTTTATCATGACAGTCCTATGGGTGTCCACTCTGGCATTACAACCACCTTAAAAAGGCTCAAACAAGACTTCTATTGGAAAAAGATGAAGCAGGATGTGTATACTCATGTAAGAGCCTGTGATGTTTGTCAAAAGTGCAAGAGTGAGAATGTAGCCTATCCTGGTCTCCTCCAACCCCTCCTTATACCTGATAAGGTGTGGCAGGACATTTCAATGGACTTTATAGAAGGAGTTCCTAAGGTTGTTGGAAAGAGGTGATCTTTGTGGTGGTTGACAGATTAAGCAAGGTTGCCCATTTCATAGCCCTCAAATATCCTTATACTGCTTTGGATGTTGCTCAACTCTTCATGGATCAGGTTTTCAAACTACATGGAATGCCCAAATCCATAGTATCAGATAGGGATGATGTATCTACAAGAAGGTTTTGGAAGGAGTTATTCCGATTACATAAGGTATTACTGTTGACTTCCACTGCATACCATCCTCTAACAGATGGTCAAACAGAGGTTGTCAATAGATGTCTGGAATGCTACCTAAGGTGCATAGCTTTTGAGAAACCTAAGGAATGGCCACAGTGGTTGCCCTTGGCTGAGTGATGGTACAACAACACTTTCCATTCCAGCACCAACTTGACACTAGTATATGGCCAGAAACCACCTCCTTTAGTTCCTTACATGAGCTTTGATTCCTAGCTAGATGTGGTGGATAGAAGCCTCCAAGCTAGAGAAGCTACTCTGAGATTACTGAAATTCCAATTGTAGAAAGCTCAAAATAGAATGAAGGTGCAAGCTGATAAACACAGGACTGACAATACTTATGCAATAGGAGATTGGGTATATGTCCAGCTACATCCCCACAGACAACTCTCTCTCAAGCAGCATAGCTTTCAGAAGCTATCATCCAAATACTTTGGCCCCTTCCAGATCCTTGCTAGAGTGGGATCAGTAGCATACACCTTAGACCTACCTACTGGTACCAAGATCCATCCCACATTCCATATTTTACAGCTAAAAAGAAAGATAGGGTCTCACTCAGCTGCAGTCACTTTGCATGTGGTGCACTCAGAAGCTTGTCATGTTCTGCTGGAACCTGAAGCAATTCTTGATAGACGGGTGATTCAGAAGCATGGGAGAGTTATTTCTCAAGTTCTAGTCAAATGGTTCAATGCTGCACCTGAGGGTAGTACATGGGAAGAATACCACGACCTTAAGCAGAGGTTTCCTCACTTCAATCCTTGAGGACAAGGATTATTTGAAGAGGAGGGTATTTGATACGATCTTAATAAGTGCACTTTCCAATTCTAAAAGAATCATTTTAAATTTAGTTGTAATAGTTTGTTAGGTTAGTTAGCCTCACGTGACTAGCACAGGCGCGCGAATAATTGGGAAGTGGAGTCCGAAAGTTAGTTATAACTAACTTTCCCACCTTCCTCTATATAGTTGACATTTACCTCATATTGTAATGCATCAGAAGATTTTGGAATAAAAGAATCTCTCTCTTCTCTCTCATTTTATCTCTGTTTCTAGAACTCAGTCGAGTTTTACATCGAGCAATCTCAAGGACAATTCTTCCATTTATTCTTTAGGAGATCTCACTTTTCTTTCCTTTTCTGTTAAAATCTATAGAAGTCGTAACATGAATTTTAGGGGTTCAAATAAAATTTGGAGGTAGGGGGTTTTAGGGGTTGGAGGGCCAAAAATAACCATTGAGTAAATACTTTTCTCTCAAAAAATAATTTTTTTTAATCCAAACGATAGCCAGCTGGGAATGGTGCGATTCTGCAAACGCTCCTAAGCAGGTCGGTTCCAGTGGGCTACCTAGTCATTCCTCCCCTTTTCTGCTTTCACTTCCCTTGTCACATCCCCTCCCCGTTTCGTGGGGAGAAATTCAAAAATAGCAAGATTTACAAGTGGTCATTCAAATAGCCACAGTTTCAAAAGTAATCGAAATTTTGCCACTTTTCATGTAAAGATAAATCTGGACGAAAACACTGTTCAAAATCCGGAAAATACTCCAGCATAATATACCGGAGATCCAGCATAAGCATACTGGAACTCCAGTATATTATAATGGAGTTCAAGCATACGTATACTTGAACTCCAGCATATTATACTGGAGTTCCAGCATAAATATACTGGAACTCCAGCATAATATACTGGAGTTCCAGTATAATATACCGGTCCAGTATAATATGCTGGAAGTTCATACACAGGTGCTCCAAATCTCCAGTATTATGCTGGAACTTTCCGCCTGTTGGAATTCCAGCATAATATGCTGGAAGTTCATACATATGTGCACCGATCTCCAGTATATTATGATGGACCGGTTCCTGTTGCAGCAAAATAGTGGTTATTTTTCAATGACTTTGCAAACGCTGACTATTTTTAAATGACCAGTCCGAAAACTCGCTAGCTCGTGCTATTTTAACCGTTTCGTGGGACTGGGACAACCAGATTATGGGCCGGACGAAGACGATAATGAGCCGAAATGCCCCAGTCGACAACCTTAGATGTGGCTTGGAAAAAATTTAGACTTTGAGGTGACTAAAACTTTAAGACAATCAAGGGATAGAATTGTGTAGCATCGTCATGATTCAATCACTTTCTTATGATGCCTTTTTAATTTGTTCATCTGTTTAATAACCTAACACCTCAATTTGATATTGCGTCCCAATTTTTGCTCAAAAAAAAATATTTTGGTTGAAACCTAAGGGGTTCGGAGAAGTTTTGAAACTTTTTTCTTTGGTTTCCTATCCGGTGTTCCCTTTCGGGGGAAGCGTTCTCTATTAAGAATTCTTTTACACTCATAGCTCAAATCCGAGACCTATAATTAAAATAAGTTGATGGAGTCTGGTGCACGTGCACCGGTAAAACGAAGATCATTTTAGCAGAAGAAGATCACCTGACACCCTTTACGATAGCGAAGTCGCCTTGTTTTTATTTTAATTAAATACCATGGACAATTATATTATAGCTCACTATGGGATAAGGATGATTTCTATCTTCTTAAAGTTATTGATTCTTATTCTCTTATCTCTATCAGAGTTTCACCGAAGATTGACGCTAGCAAATATTCTGTTGGGAAGGTTTTAAATTTTGAGGCATCCTTCTTAGCCATTGATTTTCATCCACAGAAAATAAGTTTGAAAAATAGTTATTATAGTATTGAGGCTCATACTATTGTATATCTTGATCGATATGTTGACACTCTCTCTAAACTATAATAGCACGAGTAGTTACTTAAGGTGTGTTTCAAATGGTAACTGAAACAATCTACACCAAGAACAATTATATTTAATGTATGTTTCAAATGATAATTGGAATGAACTACTAACATAAATTAGACACTCTAGCTGTATATGACCAGCAGAGCAAGCAAACCCAATCACCCTCTAACATCAAGTCGAACAAGAGCGGGGCATTTGCATCTATACTCGCTTTTTGTGTCACATTTTAACCTGTGCCCGCTTTGCAAAAAAAATTGCAAGCGTACCCGCTTTTTCACATAATTTCAGCACACGGGGCTGAAGTAGCAAAGCCAATTACACAAAACTTCAGCATTTTAGTAGTCGAGCCTGAAGTTCAGCTCTAGAGCTGAAGTTTTTTTTTTTAACTCGCGANGGGATTAGGGATAACGAAGCCTTGGGTGCGATCTGAAGTGAGTTGTATTAAAAGCCAGCTAGCGTAGCTCGGGAGAGTGCGTCTAGTAAATTGTCGTAATTACTCGGGAGAGATTTACGGCAATAAGAGTGCTCATGATCGGTAGAGAATACTTAGGCGAAATTATAGAAGACATAGCGGGAAGGATTCCGACAATAGGGGAAATCATAACTCTAGACCTCCTTAATCTTTTCTCTAACCCTCAATATTGTTAGTTGTTAATTTACTATTTTAATTTATTAGTTAATTAGTTAAACACAAGAATGTTAATATCTATAAGTTAGGAATTGTTCAAGCTTGTCTTCTTGGTGATAGTGAACAGTTGTAGCTAAACCTTAGTTCTCTGTGGGATTCGACTCCGGACTTGTAAACCGGATTATATTTGCAACGACCGCATTGTCCTTTTTATAAGGCATAGTTGGGCGTGATCACTCATATTTAAGACTTGTGCCGGGCGTCGGAACCAAAATACGAGCCCAACAGCACAGTCTTCTAAACAAATAACACTTTCCAATTCTTTAATTATTTTCAGAAAACAATTTCACATAACAATTCATTTTTCGGACTTGGGACCTCGGAATTTAATTCCGGGCACACATCCAAGTCACAAAATTTCCTACGGACCCTCCGTGACTGTCGAATCACGAGTCCGGTCCGTTTGTCCCAAAACCGTTGTACCGAAGTCAAACTTATACAATTAAACATCAAAATTTATATCTCTACAAATTTCATACTTAAACGTTCCGGTTACGCGCCCGGACTGCGCACACAAAATTCGAGGCAACCCCCAAGTGAGGTTTTCACGGCCTCAGAAATACAGAGTGAGTAGGAATACAGGTGATGACCCTTTGGGTCGTCACAATTCTGTTATTCCATTATTGGTGCCAATAATTTATTGTTAACAGATGGGTATATACAAGAGTCCCTGTATCAACCAATAATAGATAAAGGGACAAAATCTATTCATAACTTTTTCCACATAGTACGAGTATTTACATCATAATATTTCCTTGATGATGACACATTAATTAGTTGTATGATGTATCTTCACTGAAGAAGATATTACCGCACTCAGTTCTTCACATCAATCTGTATTAGTTATTTATGATTAATTGATAGTATATTGAAGTAAGAATATGCATTATCTAATTATGATTAAGACGTAGAAGTGTGTAAAAGATATATAAGATATATATTCAATGATATGGTGTTCCTACTGCGGGTATGTTTTACTCGGTGTGCTGAAGTGTCCGTAGATGGTGACACTATATAAAAGAAATAGTCTTGAAGTAATTTTTTTTGAATTTCTGTATTTAATATGAAAAGCCTACAAAAAATTAAATGGCTTAGAGTATGGAACCCGTAAGCTGTTCAAGGATTTAAAATGGAAACCATTTAACTGATTGATTGTTTCTTTTTTTTTCAATCATGTTATTTGTGGTATCTTTCTTTGGAAAGGTTTTTGACTTATATAATCACCTATTGTCCTTTCATAATTAATATACATATATTGACAGAATATGTCAAGTCAATATTAACATGAATGGTTCTTCATCTCTTGGTCATGTTTCAGTGATTGAACACATTGATTTTAGCTCACTAAGTATTGCATTCTTTTTCAGTAGATAACTCTTGCTTTCTTAATATTAAAATAAGTTTAGTCTTAATCCTTCAATTAATATCCTTCTACAAATAATTGTGATATATGTTGTCACATTGAATGGTTGTAGCCATTCTTATTGCTTCCTTGGTCCTATTTCACATATGGCTGAACATAGGGGTGAACAAAATCAAACCGCAAACCGAACCAAACCGAGTCAAACTGAAAAAAAACCCGATTAGTGGTTTGGTTTGATTTGGTTTGGTATTTAAAAAAAAACCCCGACTATAAATGGTTTGGTTTGGTATTAACTAAAAAAAGTCAGCCCGCGACTAAACCAATATATATATATATAATATTTTTAAAATGATTTTATACATAAACTTTTTTATTATAATATAATTAATATAATGTTCTTTAACTTATTTTATATTTTTTATTTTTTAAAATCAGATTTTGGGCTACAATTTTTATGCCCACTTCCCATAGATCACTTAGGTAAAAAAGCCCACAAACCATTACACCCAACCCAAGTACTGATGTTTAGTTCACTTCCAAAGTTAGAGAGAAGAAATTTTCGTTCACTTCCAAAGTTGAGAGAGAAGCAAACCCTACAGTCGCACATCTTGAGCTTTTCCTTTTCAATTCAAGTTCACTTCATCCGATTCAAGTTCAGTTCGTCCGATTCAAGTTTAGTTTGTCCCTACTCAGTTTAATTTCAAATCAACTCATCTTGATTTGAGGTAAGTCAAATCTCTATTTCAGATACTTTTTATAGACATAAGCTTTGAGATTTGGTTAATCTTTTTCATTTAGTTTTGTATCATAAGCTAATAACTATTGCTTTGAGATTACAACTTTCTATATCATGTGCAGTGACTCTTTTGGGATGGAAACTACACCTTCTGCACCGGATGTGGATGTGGAGATGATTATCAACATTCCTCCGACTATGCCAACGTCATCTCAACAGCAAGGTATAGGCACTCCTCATCGACGCGCTCCTCCTAAAAAGCAAAAAAGAACAACTCCTCTAGTACTTTCTAAATCTGGGAATACTGGTAGAGAGACGTCTGAGATTCGGGATCATTTCTCCAAATTTATTGCTAAATGAGGTAAATGTAGGGCAAAATGCAATTATTGTCCCAAAACCTTTGCTGCCGAAAGCATCAATGGGACTACTACGTTATGGACACACATAAATGTGAAATGTCACAAGTCCCCCTTTAGGTTCGTTGATAAGAGACAATCCACATTAAAACCTACAAAAGAAGGCTGGCTAGCATGTGCTTTGGGTTCTACTGAAAGGGTGGTGTATAATGGGATGAGATTAGGAGGGCCATTGCCGAATTTGTAATTATTGATGAGCAACCATTTAGAGTTGTTGAGGGAGAAGGATTTAAGAAACTAATGGCTAAAGCTTTGCCAAATTTTGAATTACCTTCTCGTGTAACTGTTGCTCGACATTGTTTGAAGATTTATCGGAGTTCTTTATCGTCAAAAACGGTAGAAGCTCTTATTTGTACTCAACGATGGATACGATCACCTTCTAAAGAATGCAAGTTTGAAGACCTTTTGGAGGAAGTCCAGAAACTTGAGGAAATTGAAGAAGGTAATTTTCTTCAATTCTTAATCAAATATGGTTCTGTTTGTTACTTTGTTTTATTTTATTTAGTACTCAAATTGTTTCTTTTCTCTCAGAATATCCAAACTCACCTTTGAGGATTGATTAGCCAGCTCTATTCCTGATGTTACAATTCATGATGGAATAGAGGCTTGTTTATTATTAATAGCTACTAGTTGTACGCAGTCTTTTAATTAACCAAGACTTCTTAAGTTTACTTGAGACAGTCGTGAATTGTAATAGTCTAGATGATCTTAGGGTATTACTCCATCAACTCTAATGTAGTTATAGTTTTGCCATATTCTATTTTGTATCTAATGCTATTGGAAGGAGGTGGAGTAAAGTAATGAATTTCTCTAGCAATTGTTTACTTGTTGAAGTTATTTTTTAGTAATTAACCTTGAATTTAAGTGTTGAAATTGGTGGCAAGCAGAGGCATATCAACTTGATGCCATGGGTTCCTTCTGTCCAGTAATATGGATATGCTTGTGTGTGTGCTAGTTTTAACAGGTATTCTGTCCAGTGGTATGAATATACTTTTGTGTGTTAGCTAATTTTAACAGGGGAAAAGTACTTGTTAAATTGAGCAAATTTAAATACTTATGAGAGTTTGCTCTATGTGCAAAATATGTTTAATCTCAATTATCTTTTGGCTTATCTCTTGTACCTCTTCATTTAAGTCGTAGTGTTGCCCATTGAAGTTGATTTGAAATTTAATGAACCGTTGGCCATTCTAAAATGCCGAAGAATCTTGGACACCGAACTACAAAAACCCGAGAAATTCGAAAAACCCGAAAAATCCGAGAAAATCGAAAGCTGAAAAACCCAAGTATTATTGGTTTGGTTTGGTTTATAAATATAAAAACCCGACACCTTTGGTTTGGTTTGGTAAAGGGAAAAGCCGAACCAACCCGACCTATGTACACCCCTAAGTGATAATATTGCATATTGTCTTATTTCTAGAAATAGCAAATTCTTGAAAACTATCCCTCTTCTTTTAACGAACGTCATTTGGTTCAATAAAACTTATGAATTTCGATTGCATAGCCTATTTGCAAGAATTTCTTCATTTTCTTGTACACATAATTGCACAGCGAGGCCGACAAACATCGAAGGAATCGCTAACTTCTCGCTTCGAAATAAGTGTGGTAAACGTAGAATTTTTCGATTTGAGGATCTAACCTGCTTTTAAGAGACTCCAATAGCTTTATTAATGTGTGAGGCCACATCCTCTGGCAGAAGGCAACCAGGAAGTCGTCCGGACCTGGGGCTTTATTATTCTGATTCTCATTCTTCAAACGTGATCTCCCGTCTAAGCCACAAATTGTCCTCCGCGTCCGTTTTTCAATTTTTTAGGTGCATTTGTCATCATCTCGATTCAGAATTTTATTTAAGTAGGCAGCAGCGCTAATACGTAATCTCCCATCACCCCACCCCCTATCACATGATACTCCGCCACATCATAAACACATCACTCTTTAATTTATGTACAAAATAATTTATGTACAAAAGATACAAAATGTACATTCAAACCCCTTGAAATTTACACCTTCTAGCTTCTTCAAATCATACACCTTCCAAAGAACCAACCCCCCCCCCCCCCCTAAAAAAAAAAAAGAAGGGAAAAAACCATACACACGCAAAAGAAAAGAATGTTCTCCACAATCCAATAAAAGGATCAGAACCTTATATAATTCATTGATTTTAACAAATAACACAAGCTTTTGGATTCTCCTCCCTGTTAGTGACATGATAGTACTGTGGCATGTAAGGATTGTAATTCTTGTAAACTTTTATAGATCTCCTACTTTTTCATTTTCATCTAATTCCTTTTTCTCATCTTCCTTTTCATCATCATCCTCTTTAGCTGGTCCTACACTTAGTATATCAGCGTACCAATTTTTTCTTAATTTCCCCAAAACATTAACTGGATCAACATATCCTATCACTGTTAATGTCTTCTCTCTCATATCAATTGCAATAGATTCTACCCCTGCAAAATAAAAGGTTTTTAACATATTTTCCGCTTAGCCAATATATTTACACCCGTTAGCCAATATACATTAGTTATGTATGGCCCGTTTGGCCCAGGCCCACTAGACTGGCCCAGGCCCACATATATCGGTCCTACCAGTCCTGGCCCGTTTGAACCACGGTTCCGGGCCAGTCTCGGTCCAGGACCGGCCCACTTGCCACCTTTATGTATGGTATATGTATCTGCCAGCTATTTTAGTTAATTTCTCAATAAACAAAACAAAATAAAGAAAGAAATTGATGAATCAAATCCGTATGATGTTTTTTTTTCAAAAAAAACTTGGAATAAAAGGAGGAAGAAAAAATTGATCAGTCAAATTAGTACCTGGGAGAGCTGATACTGCTTTCAGTGCTTTTTGTTTGTCTCTATCATCATATATCTCTAATTTAAAAACCAGTTTCTGCAAGGGAAAAAAAATTCCAAATATTGTTAAAGATTGTTATATAGATGACTACGGAAATATTAATTCGTAAGGTCTAATAAAAGGATAAGGAAATTTGTACCTTCATTTCAGCAGCTGGTGAGTAGAAATGTAGACCAGACAGTAGTTGAAGAATCAACTCCAAGAAATAAATGGATGAGGAAGTAAAATATAAACTTAGAGATGAGGACGAGGATGTTATCACCGGTCAATATAATATACTTAAATGATTAATTATTTATCACGTAATGTTTTCAATTTTCATTTTTTTGAGGAAAAAAAACATTTTGTACGTAGTACAAGGGAGAGTGAAGACATGCAAATGGAAATGGAAACGATAAAATAACACTAGTATATTGAAATAATGCAAAAAATGGTCAACTTTAAGGTGAGGAGAGGGGAGACTTGATCAACATCTGGAGCAAGGTAATGGATTTTATTGGTCTAAATTAAATACATTTAGATGATTGACTAGTAAACCAAAGTTGTTGGCACTTGACACTGACTTCTTTAATTACGTTATGCCAAATTTTCTTTAATGGTAGTCTGCATTAACAGAATTATGAATATGAAAAAAGGGCGTTAGATTTGGTGTCTTATATATGATATCAGATGATATATAAGTAGTTGCACCAAATGAAAGATTTGTTTGCATCCCAATCAGACGCGGACTCAGATTTTCAGGAGGATGGGTGTACCACTACCCGACCACCATTTGATTTGGTCCTCTAAAATTTTACCATGAACTGACAACAACTTGACAAGTAAAGAACAATCAATATTATTATTACAAATACTTATCATTCCATAGGCAAATATCTATGAATAGTTTTCTTACCTTGGAGAACTATCAACGATAGCATCGTAATTTATAGCTACAAATACTAAGCTCGATATATTAAAATTAAATAACTAATCAAAAAGAGAGTGGTAAATGAAAAAAGAGGGAACTTGAAATTGAAAAGATTCAAATTAATTTAAATTTCATTTTTTTTAGACTCAATGATTGAACCAAAAAAGGAAGAGAACACAGAAAAGAATCCAAGAAAAATGAAAATTTAATTTAAGAAACCCAAAAACAGAAGAATGCATGAAAAAAAAAAGGGAAATAGAAAAGAAAGATAGGGCATGGGATATGAACAGAAAAGAAAGAAAAAGAGAACTAGAAAAATGGCTGAGAGATGGAAGATTAGGGACTAGAATTCGGGACATTTGCATCTATATCCGCTTTTTGGGTCATGTTTTAATTTGTGCCCGCTTTGCAAAAAAAATTGCAAGCGTACCCACTTTTTCGCGTAACTTCAGCATACGGGGCTGAAGTAGCAAAGGCAATCACGCAAAACTTCAGCATTCTAGTAGACGGGACTGAAGTAGCAAGTGTGCTGAACCAAGTGTGCTGAAGTTTTTGTTTGTAATTGCTGAACTTAAGCATAGTAGCTGGAGTTTTGTTCTCTGTTTGCTGAAGTTTTTGTTTGTAATTGCTGAAGTTTTTGTTTTTGTAACTGGCGAACTTCAGCTCTAGAGCTGAAGTTATTTGTTTTTGTAACTGGCGAACTTCAGCTATAGAGCTGAAGTTTTTGTTTTGTAACTGGAGAACTTCAGCTCTAGAGCTGAAGTTTTTGTTTTATAACTGTCGAACTTCAGCTCTAGAGCTGAAGTTTTTGCTATTTATTACTATGAATCCACAATAATCTTCAAAGCGGAAATCACATTGTATGGCAATCCACGACGATTTTCAAAGTGTGAATTCACATCGTATAGCCATCTAAGTCCTTGTGAAATCAAACAACTAGTATTCTTGCCAAATTATTTGTCGCGTTTGAATTTTTAGTACTTACAATTAAAAGGAATTCTGAGTAATAGTAAGAAATATTTATTTAAAAGAGATAGCTGAAGAATAAACTTCGTCAAGAATATCTCCACAGCCCATGTCAATTACTGGATCATTTTCACAATCAGCGACTTCAAAAAGGAGTGGCCTATCGGATTGAGGGCGGATATAACTTTGAGGAGAAGGAGGAGGAGAAAAGGGGGCTGAAGTTGTTTAAAAAGTGGGTACAAGTTAAAACTTTTTAAAAAATTGGGTATATGTTAAATGGGGGCGACCAAATAAGACGTCCCGTGTAATTTTTACCTAAAATTCGAACACTAGACCTAAGGGCCAATGGCGAACAAATCTACCACTACACCAAATGTTCTTTTGACCATGGGTTCCCACATGGCAAATTAAGTAGTAGATTTCTTTTACAAATTGGGTTACTATTTAGTTTGTAATTCCAGTTACTTTTGAGTTATTACCATCAGTTATTTTAGTGTATTATCTGGGTTGTTTCAAAATCCATGCGTAGGTTTCAGTAACGTCTCCACGGATTTGGAATCTGGCAAGACAATAACTGGAGTGACGCTTTTTATCTGCTGATGACAAGTATATAACAACATCAATTAAAAAGCAAATCAAGAAAGTGTATACTAATATTGCTAGAATGCATATAAAAAGTCGACAAAATTTGTTAGCAAATAAGTTATTAATCTACAACTAACATGTCCATTCTCTATGTCTCAATCTCTAATTAATCAGATCAGTTATATAAATTCTCCATATTTATTACTTGATGAAATTCGTCATAATCTAACTTTCTAACTTTTGTTAGTTCGCGAAACTCTTGTCTGGAGGAGCATAACTGTGTAGACAGTATCATATTTAGAAGCATTACAGTAGAATGACTAAGCTAGCGTTTGGCCATAGATCCCAAATTTATTTTGAAAAATCTGATTTGAGTGAAGTTTGGTTTGAAGATGAAAATGTGTTTGGACATACGCTTTCAAAATATATTTTCCAACTTTATTTTGGAAAAACATGTATATAATTCCCAAGTTTTGAGATTTTGGCCCAAAATCAGCTCAATAGCTGATTTTGGGATTTGGGATTTTGCCAAAATATGAGCAAAATTTATGGCCAAACATGAGTTTTGAAGAATCCCAAATTTATTTTGGGAAAACTTATGGCCAAACGGGGCCTAAGGAATTAATCATAGGCAAAGAAATCAAATCAAAATTTTGTTTGATCATGGAGCCTTCTTGAGGCACTTGAATATCAAGGCGAAAGCATAGAACTTTTAAGTTTTCCACGGAATCAATAAGATAGAAGACCATTTCAATTTATGTCTGAAACCAATTTTCCTATGACATTCTTATTATCAAATCTAATATACTCAGAATAAACAAGAAGCTCGCTACACTCCGGGGAAAGCATTATCAGAGAACGATGATCCATGAAATGGATGAGGGTTGGAGTAACAAGTGTTTGTTTTCTTTTTCTGTATGTCGCTCTCGTTCTCTTTCTCTCATATATAATAACCTGGGGAAATGGCCAAATTGGTAGGTTCATATTACTATATATTGGAGGCATGGGAAAAATGGTTATCTGGACAAAAAGTTACTGAGAGCGCCATAATGGGTGGTGATCACTAAACCGCTGCTCCAGTCTATAAGGAAGCTTGAGCGATTTCTAATGCCTCTTCCACTGAGGATGCATTTTGAAGTTTGCTTTTGTCAACAGTAGGCTGACTCCGTGCAAGTTTCGGAAGAAGTTGGAATTCCTGAAATGATCGATGAGAACTATCAGTTTCAGATTATATATTTTCCAATCAACAGTAGACACATGCAATCCAGTTATAAATTTTCAGATACCATAAGACTAAGGCAATTATGTTTCACTGAATGATGAGATTCTAGGTTAAAGAGCCGGTAATAGGAGAGAAATTAAGCAAAATCTTGCCTTTCTAGGTAGGGGGGGACAAACTTATATTCATTTCTCTTTCAGAAAGGTCATCTACTAAGCACGGAATAACAATACAGACAGTATAAATGAGAAGAATATTTATGCCATATTGTTTGTTGTGCAATAGTTCAGAAGACCAATGAACTTCTAGGAAAGATAAAGTTGCTCAATGCACTTCTCATGTTTGCAATGCTATTTCAG